>NW_028277098.1:5757575-6060606 GCF_059951505.1 Python bivittatus
TAGGCACTGAACTTTTCACATGCTCCAGGATCTTCTCTTTGTTCTTAATGATTGTTCCAATGGTGCAGTGATTCATGCCGTATGCACATGCCGTGTTGGCCATCTTCTCCCCCAGTCAATTTTGTTTAATATCTCCACCTTCATTTCCATCATGATGGACTGATGCTTCTTAGCACTACCCCCTTCTGCATTACCACTCTTCCACTTCATTGCAAACATACTGTACAGTACAGTAATTCACAGTCACACTACACACTACAGTACATACCAGTGAACAGTAGCTTCCAAAATGGTGAACACTCAGCCTCCCAGTGCACGACAGGTGCTGCCAAGCATTTGTATGCAGCACTCCATAAACTAACTCTTTCCCACCTTCTCCTGCCTTCTGGGAGGTTGGAGGTTTCAGTTGGAGTTCCAAACAGGTTTGTTCATATTGATGAAAGTTCGTAACTCAAAAGTTCGTAACTAGAGGACTGTCTGTAAATAAATACATACATACGTACATACATACAGTATGATATACGGTTGCCGGGGAAATTGTCGGCAGTAAACTGAAAACCTTCCCAGACCTAACAACTATATCTGAATTCAGAGCCTGATGATAAAGCAAACAGCCTACTGCACATTTATACATTAAGCTCAATGACAGCCACGCTCAGGGTTTGGAACAAAATATTTTTCAGAGATACGGAATAAAAGCTCACGTTAGATTTCCCCATTGTAAACCAAGTCTGGAAATACTGTTTCAACAGGATTCAGGAAGAATTACCTATAAGCAGCCTAATGAGGAAATCTTAGCATGCTTGAAAAGAATTAACTGTTCCGCTCCCAACTGTTAATGCACTGCAAATGAACACGGCTTAACAGGCTGGCTAGAAATTATTTGTGTAGCTGATTGAATTATTTGGCCTCTTTGGAAGGCTGCACTTGTACTTGCTATCATTCTCATAAAATGGGAGGCCCCCTAAAACATTTCAATCCCAGCATTTACTAAGGCACTACTTTTATTGGGTCAACTGAAGGCTTACAATAGACTTCTCCAGAACTCTTCATCAGGCAAGGTCATAAACATTCAAAGGAGAAAAAAAAAGAACAAGAGGAAAAACTGCCTGGTCAAGTCACATCTGCCCATCAGCCTTAGGTGGAGAGGGGTTGTAGTCCTGGGATATGCCAGTTAGATCCCATCAGGTACAAGAGCAATTTAGCTTCACACCAGACCAAGGACCCTCACTTTTCCTAGATTGATAGGGAAGAGGAAACAGACTTTACCCAAAGGTCTGAATTAATGGCTTGCAAGGAGCTATTAAATAAGGCTGAGGAATATTTTGATAGCCCAATGCAGAAAATGCTGTTTACTGAATGTGTAGAAAAACCTTTAAAATTAATCAAAAATTATTTGGGTGCTCTCATTCCTTTACCTGATATACAGAAGCAGAGCAGATGGGCATCCCTATCAATGGTTTTGTCATTTCAATGCATGGTATTGCTCAGTAGGTTCTTTGGGACTGCAGAAAGATGACTGAAGAACCGGAGCCTCATGACTCTTAGCCAAAAACATTCTTCCTGCAACAAGGTAGTAAGAGTGACCGTCACAGCACTCAACTGGCTAATTCCTTCCTTATCCTCCATTTTAGTAAAGTTCCCTTTAACTCATCCAACTCTTATAGATGCAAAAAACTCATGCAGCCTTTTGGTACATAGATGTCAGTGACCTAATACAGAAGTAATGCTGACTGCAGACCTCTTCAGTTTTTAACAATATAAGTTTGCACCATCACTTTTCTTATCCCAGAGAGCTCTAAAGCTGCATTCAGACCTTTGCCATGAAGAGAGATGGGGCTAGAGTGTGGGTCCCTGTCTCTCATCCACCCTTAAAATTACTGAATTATGCATGAAGGCACAATTTCTTTAACCATGGTTTGTTGAATAATTCATAATTAAATCAAATCATATTTTAGTTCAATGTGCAAACCCAGGAAAAGTGTGCATCCCAAAGATCATTCTTAACCATCATTAGGAATATCGTTCCTCTTTAATTTGCCCATTTGGAGACTTACCATATATCCCAGACTGACCACAGTTGTCCCAGTTTTATACTCCAATCTGGAAGTCCCAGAAAGTAGAGTTTACAGATCCACAAAGGACGAGTATTGCCTTAGTCACAACTTGTTCCCCCTTTGCTTCCACAAGTTCTCCTTTGTTTACGCAAAGGGAAGGGAAAGCAAGGTTTAAAAGAGCCTTTGCAATCCTACTGATCGTGAGCTTTGTTCTGGTTTAACTGCGTAAAAGAGGGTAAACCTACTCATTAGAAATGGCTCTCCTTCCCTCAGGTGTATTTAATAGGATGCAAGTTAACAGTTATATAACCGCTTGCCATAGTAAGATTTCATCTGGGTTTGTAAACTAGTATCTAGCTCTGATTTTAAAGCCACACATCCTAATTCTGACAAAATGCCACCCCCAAATCATTCCTAACCCAGGAAAGAACAGAGAGATTTTGGGAAAAGGGAAGGAAGCTTGTGTCATGGCAAAGGATTAGATTACTGGCACAGTCACGTCATGCCCATCATGACTAGATCATTGGTGCAGTATTGCACCAGATATTATTCATAAGTTCAGGAAACAATTCAAAAGCTTTCAAAGCAGTGCATCAGCAAAAAACACACAAAAAAACAAAAAACTACAATAATGTTTGCTAACTGTTATTAGCAAACAAACATGGAATCAATGTAACCCAAAAGTAAATGTGAAGCCCTCTCTTAAAATCGTGACACAGCCATCTTCCCAAGCCTCTGTTCCCAATGGCAACACCAGGCATACCGTAAAAAATAAACTTGGGGGCTACTGAATTTGGAGATAATGGGATCATGACCACAGAGGTCACCCTGAATCCTTGGGTGAACTGCAAGTTTTCACTTATGCAATCACAGACTACAGAAACCTGATTCAGAGCCAGCAGTATGTAAGATTTATTTTATTTTCTTATTAGATTTGTATGGCTGCCTATCTTAAAACAACTGTGGTGTCCAAAACAAAGATGGCGTCCAGAAAGCAGAACTAGCTTTGCCTGTGCTCCACAACATCAACAAAGCAGCCAGAGAAAACCTGGGACCATTTTCCCAGCTGGACAAAACTTCCTACTTCCAATTTCTCCAAGCACTAAGATCTTCATTAGTGAACACCCTCAATTGCCAACCGTCTTTGAGGTCTTCATTTTGGAATTCTCTTTATAGGGAGACTCACCAGATATATTCCAGATTAAGCCCTAAGATTGCATTTTCCAATAGTGCATTATTTCTAACAGTTTATTAACCTAAGGTACAAACAAAATATTTTATGTACTCAGCTGGTTTCTGTAAACCCTGGGAAAACTTTGCTGTGTTGTGGAGGAGAGATAACATTCTATGAGAGGGAGAAAGGTTCAAACATTGTCCTTAGCTATTTGTTAGGTTTGGGTTTTACATGTTCTATAGGCTTTGTGGTGTATGATAGGGTTAGTACAATGTATGAAATCTAGTCAGTTCTAGCTTTTCAACAAACTATGGTTACATACATTGTGTAAACCCAAGTCAAATGGAGAAAAAAAGCATTGGAATCACTCAAAAGCTAAAGGAATTCAACAGAATTCATTAAAAACACATACAGTGCAGTTGACTGATAGTACATATCTCAAACAATTCCCGCACTGTAAATTCCTCTGCTTCAATAATCCATTTTACAGATGGAGAAAGTCAAATTTAGGCCAGCCACAGAATCCTTGACACACACGCATACACAAACAGACAAATGTGTTTTTTTGTTTACTGGGTCATATATGCTGCTCCACCTCAAAACCCAGTACTGAAGATTACAATGATAACAGAAGATTATAAAAACCACTAAGACCACCATGAATAATAGTATCTAAGCAAAACCCAGGCTGGGGAATTCCATCCCATCCCCTTTTACACTCTCCTAAAAGGCAACAACGTGGGAACTACTTTGATCTCAGGAGATAAACTGTTCCAAAGAAGAGGGGCTGCAATCAAAAAGGCTTGACTCCATAGTCCTGTAGATAACAATCTCTAAGAGATGGGATGTGGAGTAAGCCAGCCCTACTCAATCCCATTGGATGGGCAGAAGCCACTGGCGTAAGCAGTCTTGTAAATATCTAGTCTTTGAGCCATGTAGGGTTTAAAGATGACCACCAGCTCTTGAAATATGTTTGTTACATGGAAGAACTTTGGTACTCCCATCACTACTTGAGCCATTGCATTCTGGACTAGTTTAATATCTATATAGGTATATATATGGCGGGCAGAAAAACAACTAGGCATTTCTAAAATTTAAGAGATTTTTGTTTTTAACTGTATTCCCCCTTTTTCCTCTTTTTTCAGATTATGGTGGAAGGAATATACATGGTACAGTTAAGCCCTGGATACAAATAGTAGGAAAATATTGATGAGATTTGGGCAACTGGTCTTCAGTAAATGGGTGTCTGTTTCCCAAATGTGCAAAAGAAGAGGTATATTGCATCTACAGAAAAGAATCAAGGGCCAACTGACTCTTTTCTAAGGAGAGGAGAAGAGATGGAGCAAGACCCTACAGCTCTCCAGGTGGAATCCAGAACTCTAGCCAGTGTTGGCCATCCAGGAAGGGAAAGACCTGCAAGCCAAATACAACCAGCTTTTCCTCTTGGATGATCTCTCCTACCGTAGTTTGCAAGTAACTTTGAAGGCATAAAGTGTGACTGGCAGCAGACGCATTAGATCCAGCTGTGAGGCAGAGGGACCTAAAGAAGACCTTTTAGGGAGGCTAAGTACTTCTCTTATCTTGTTTGTCATGAGAAGTGTGTGGAGAGAAAGGAATCTGTCAATATTAACAGCAGTCATAAAGATAATATTGGTTTAATTGAATCAAGGCATGTATAGTCTATGATACATTCAGGTAGTCGGTAAGTTCCACAAATAAAGATTAAAAAATAAACTGCCCAGGTAACTGGAAAAAGCTTTTGTATTATGGCATCATCTCTCTCCTTTTACTTGCTCCCTAATCTACTCTCCCCCTCCCCAAAAGCCCTCCATTGGGTGTTCTTTCCTCTTTCGAACAAAGGAAGTACAGAGTTCGGATTCAGAGAGTGGGTTGGTTGCACTTTGCCAGAAGCAGCTGGGATCCTGACTCCATTTGTTACATTCCACCCATCAGTGAAATTCCACTCGTTGTGCTACTGGGCAGCCACAGCGATGAATGTGTTGCCATGGAGCTGCCGATTTATGATTCCAGTTCTTTGAGGAACTAGCTATTCTTAATTTGCTTCTTCTTGGGTGAGCAGCAACCTTGTTTTCCACACAGGTTCTGGAAAGATTTGAGGAGGAGAAGAAGAGAACCAGGAGAGCAGGTCAGTTAAGGAACTTCTGTGCTGTACCTGCAGATGTAATGACCAGGTTGCACCACTTGCCCTTTTTAAACTCTACATTTCAGACTCAGCGAGCACATTGGAGTAGAAGGGAGGGAGATCATGTCTTCCTTCAAGTATTCTCCACAAGAGCAGAGGGCACAAAGAGGGGGCGAGGGGGTAAAGTTGGGAAAAGTAGCTGCAGCCAGGCAGAAACACTTCTCACCCCATTTCCCTAACTCAAACTTTACTCACAAGCATCCAAGCTGGCATTCCAGCTGCCTGTGATAATTGAGCCACACCCTGGTGTTTTCAAGAACATGCCAACCTCTAGAGGCAGCCTCACCCCACCTAGCTTACAAAAGCAAATGCTAAGATGGAGTAGGGAGGGGTGTAGCCTTCGCATTAAACAGGGTGAGCTCCTGTTTCCTCCCCAGTTCCTGTCAACCCAACAGGTTGAAAACTCACGTGAGTAGATAAATGGGTACTCTCACTCCGGTGGGAGGAAAAATGCTGGCGGCGCCTTGCAAAAAGGAGTTGGGAGCAGTTGCCGGTAAGCGCGAAAAACCACGCACGCCCAAAAAGGGCGCGAAGCAACAGAAACCCCGCCTCCTGTGCTCGCCAGCTGGGCTCTGCTCTAGGAAGGAGGCTCTGGCAAACCACTTCCGAAAAACAATTGCCTTGAAAACTGCAAGGACTCATCCAAGCAGTCACTGCAGGGTCAGCAATGACTGAGCACAGACAAAAAAAAAAAAGGAAAACAGGAGATAAGAAACTGGCATACAGATGGGGAAGCTGAGGCAATGTCTGGAGACTGGTAGTTATTACAAGCAGGCAAGAAGACTATTAGTTAACTGCCAGGTCCATAAGCTACTGCGAGCAGCATATCCTGGTGGGAGTCCTGCTTGGAGCTTTGCCAGGAGCTTGGTAACAACTAGAAGAGGAACAACCATACTAAGACAGCACCTCAACCTAACTAATGTAAGAACTTTTGAAAGGAGGCAAAGGTTGTATGCCACTTTGCAGACATTGAGACTTTTGCTTGAACTAAGTATGAAAGAACTGAGTATGAAAGACATACTTACTTGGCAATATCACCTTGCAAGTTCTAGAAGGGTGGAGACCAATAATCTATTGTTAGGGAAAGTGTGTGCTGTGTGCGCTGCAATAAAGTTTTGTTTGCAGATTTGCTACGCTGTGGTGCGTCCAGTCCTCGGAAAGCAAAGAACCCTCACAGAGGGCAGCAAGATGGGCCTGTTCATGTTGGCTCTTCTCCAGCAGTCCTGTGCACAGGGATGAGGGAGATGAGGTCAGCGTGCACAAGTCTATCCCTCTGCATGCTTTGGCTGGATTCATGTGTAACACTAAGGTATAATGTTTAGCAATGGTTTTTGAAAGGCTAAACACACCATAATAGCCTGGTTCACCTATAATGCTAAGTCATAACATAAGAATTTGATGCTATAAATCCTGCTAAGCCAAAAGAAATGAGCCCCATTATGCCTTTGCATGATATTCTATGAAGAAGCCTTAGCTAAAACATCTAAACTATTCCATTTGGCTCTTTCCCTTGCTCTGCTAAGTATGGCACAAAGATGCCTCAATAACAGCTTTTGTAGGTCATGTCTTCATGATATCATCCTTGCCTTCTAATCAGCCCAGTGTGGAGCCAGCATATATTTAGAATTCAGAAGTATTTTCTTTTTTCTCCCAGCCCATTCCTGGCTGTGCAGATGAGATACTATGCCTCCACAATGATGCTGATTATGGTAAAGGAGCTGGGTTCTACTCAGCTCTTATTGGCCACCTCTGGCTGCTGTGGGTGTAGCCTCCATTTGGGTCCCTGGCTAATATCTTCAAGTCCATTCCATTTTTTGGCAGTAGGAGAAACTGGTTCTTTTAAACTGGGATCTCCCCACTTCTCAGGCTGCCAGGGCTCAGAAGTGGGCTTGGAAGACTTTGAAGAGAAGGAAAGTTGGAGAAACAACCCTTAAGCCACCATCCCTAACAGTAAACCTGCCCACATACCTACCCCAAGGATCAGGCACCATAGTGCCTGATCTGCAGGGTTCTCTGTATTATTATTATTATTATTATTATTATTATTATTATTATAATTATTATGGTTGGTTATACAGTCAGCCAGATGTTTAGACTGGATTTGGCATTTTTATCCACCTATCCAGTCCTTCCCAAGGACCTGGGATAGACAGATGTTTTTGTTTGATGATGTTAAAACTATCATCACAGGATGTAAGCTGTTCCAAGTAAAGCTGCCTTTTGCAATTGACTGATGGTGATTTTGTCAATGCCGATGGCCTTCAAGTGGTGCTCCAGATGTTTTGGGATTGCACCTAAGGCGCCTATAACTATTGGTACTCTCTTTGCTTTCTTTTGCCACAGTTGTTCTACTTCTATTTGCAGGTCTTTATATTTTGTGATTTTCTCCAGTTCTTTCTCTTCTATTCTGCTGTCTCCAGGTATTGTAATGTCCACTATCCAGACTTTTTTGTCTGTCTTATCAACAATTGTTAAGTCTGGGCTGTTGTGTGGCAGATGCTTGTCTGTTTGAATTCTAAAGTCTTAGAGCACTTTAGCTTCTTCATTATCTATTACTCTGTCTATTTTGTGGTCCCATCAGTTCTTGCTTGCAGACAATCAGTATTTCTTGCAGATATTCTAATACACCATTGTTGCTACTTCGTCATGCTGTTGTTTGTAGTCAGTCTGTGCGATCATCTTGCAGCAGCTAACTAGGTGGTCCACTGTTTCTTCAGCTTCTTTGCAGAGACAGCATTTGCTGTCTTCTCAATTCTGGCTTTGTATGCATTTGTTCTTAAGTCTTGGTCTTGTGCAGCCAGAATTAGCCTCTCAATCTCTTTCTTCAACTTTCCTGCTCTTAGCCATTGCCAGGTCTTGTTATCTGCTTTGCCTGCTAGTTTTGTCTGTGTGTGTTTGTGTTTGTGTACTGGCCATGTAATACTTTGCCTTGCCATGTCTCTTTTCTGTTCTTCACTTGGTCTTTCTTATAGGCCAGTTTGGTCTCTTCAGCATTCAGTAAGCCTTCATGGTGTACTAGCTTCAGTGCATCTTCTTCACTGTCCTTCAGATATTCTTCCAATGCCCTTCTTTCTTCTTCAACTGTCTGATGTACTTGCAACATTCCATGCCCTTTGTAAATATGTCAATGTCGCTGCATGGATGAAGGGCATGATTCATGTGTCATTATTTTTCTGTTCTTCCTATCCAGGGCTTCTATTTCAGCTTGAGTCCAGTCCACTATTCCAATTGCCTTGATGGTATTTCCACCACTGAGTTTGGACTTTAAGATCTTCTTCGCTTTTCTGATGTATTCTTCTTCTTGACCTCAGTGCATTTGATGTTGTCAGCCTGAAGGATGCCCAGGTATTTGTAGTGATCTTCTTCATCCAGACTCTTGATGTTCTTTCCATAGGGCATCTTGATTCCTTCAGTTTTCACTATTTTTCCCCTGTTGTTAGTAATGGTGGCACATTTGTCCAGTCCAAACTCCATTGCAGTATCTTGGCTGTATTATACTACACTTGTATATACAACAATGTCAAATCACAGCTGCCAGTTTTTAGCTGGTGTTGGCCTTCAATCGCATCGAGTTCTTCCCAAGATCCTAGGATGTCATAATGTATTGGCGTAGTATATGTGTGGATCCAAGCAGTGTGGCCTGTTGTAATTGAAGATGGAAATTTTGTCAATGCACAGATTTTCTAAGTGCTGTCCAAGCTTTTTTGGTATGGCACCAAAAATTATTACTATTATTATTAAAATTATTATTAAATCAAATTATTAAATTAAATAAAAATTATTAAAATATTATTATTATTAAAATTATTATTGTAGTTGGCAGACAGTCAGCCAGATGTTTAGACTGGATTTGGCATTTTTATCCATCTATCAAGTCCTTCCCAAGAACCTGGGATAGGCAGATGTTGTTGTTTGATGGTGTTAAAGGTATTGTCACAGGATATAAGCTGTTCCAAGTAAATCTGCTTTTGCAATTGACTGATGGTGAATTATTGTTGTTGTTGTTGTTTATTTACATGTCTCCAGTGTCTGATCTGTAGCACCTCTAATGCTATGGTGCTTGATCCATCTGGGGCAGGTGGGCAGCTTTACCACAAGTAATGATGGCTTAAGAACTACACACATAGACTCTCACACTTACTGATTAGCTGAGTCAGGATGAGGTTTTGACAGATGGTCTAGTCATCTGTTAAAAATTGCCATTTTCCTAAGGGAGAGCAACTGAGTTGTTTTGTTTTGTTTTGTTTTCCCAGCTGGCAGGTGACAACAGGGAATCCCACCAGCAGATTCCCCTAAGGGAGAACAGAGCTCAGCAATGAGGACAGCACATAGTATGTTGACATACTTTTCATAGATGGAAAAGGAAGCACAATAACAATGTCATGAGGAAGACCCCATCATGCTAAAAGGTAAGGTGGGTATCTTTGGTTTTGTTTAGGGCAAGAGGCATAAACCAATCCATTGAGTTAACAAGCCATGGTATCTGGTTTAATACAATATGTGAACCAGGCCATTGTGATTTGTTCAAACAACCATGATTAAAATAAATTACAGTTAATATATGAGAGAATCAGTTGGTGTAGTGGTTAAGGTGCTGGACTAGGAGCAGGGAGACCCAGGTTTGAATCCTCCCTTAGATATGGAAGCCTGCTGGGTGACTTTGGGCCAGTCATTCCCTCTTAGCCCTAATCAGTGTGTGACAAGCTGGCTGACAAACAAAACCCTCATTACATTATGCAGTGGTGACTTTGCTGTAACAATTAAGCAAGCACAGTGCAAAAACAAAGTGGACCCAGCACCTATGCAAGACAAATGCAAAAACAACAGGAACATCAACAACAGAGTCAGTACATATGTATGCAAGTATGTATGTACATGTATACCTAGCAATTATCTCTAAAAATGTAAACAATGTATACACACCCACTGGAATCACTGTGTCACATAAGGACAGCCCACGATGAACTGATGCCATCACTATTACCAGGGGATACAGATATGGGACACGTTTTTGTGTTTCTTTCACTGGCACTTTTCCAGTGTGTACTTCAAACATCATAAGAGGTACACCATGTAAAGTGGCCCTAAGATGTTACATATGTTAATTCAAATCTGGAACAATAAAGGGGGAAAAGCACAAGCCTTGAGCTACCGTATTTTTCCGACAATAAGACGCCCCCATGTACAAGACCCCCACTTTTCCAGCCCAAAATTTAAAAATTAATATTTTAAAGATAGTGCAGAACACATTTTTATTTAGTAATTAGTTAACATTGACCTGATACACTCGGTGGGAGGAGGTCCAAACCGTCTCTCTGCAGCTCTATTTCCAGGCTCTTTTGCTTAACTGATTACATTCAAGCACAAGTGAAACTGCAGGTAGCTTGTCTCTGCAATCAGCCTTCCTCTAATTGGTTTGTTCAGCATCAGCTGACCTCAGTTACATGAGGCTCATGATTGGAGGAAGTCTGTTTGGGAGACAAGCTATTTCACTCGTGATTGGAGGCTAGCAATAGGAGGAAGCCTCTCTGCAGAAACAAAGTATGGGCAGTTTTCCAACCGCGCGATTCTCGGCTGACTTCCTTGAATAAGATGCCCTTCAGTTTTTAGGGTAAGGATTTTAGAAAAAAGTATCGTCTTATAGTCGGAAAAATACAGTATTTATCTTGTCCGTCATAAGGACAGCTTCCTGAATGGTAAGCAACAATATTGAATTAAGTATCTTCTTTTTTATCACAGGATGTACCCAATCAATATTTTTTTCTTTGAGTTTAGTTCTTTCCCATCACTTCCCAATCATTCATTTCCTAGTCAACCATAGTAAGTGAAATTTTGTTCAGATGGTTAGAGTAGGTATACCTGAAGCTAATATCTACACTGGCAAATTGTTTGTGCCTTGACAATTATATATATTTGGGAACCTGAATATTCATTTAACTACAAAAGAAATGAAGGTTCAGATGTGTGAATAAAAACTCTCTTAGATACATAAAACTGAGGTCCTTCCCCCACTACCAAGTTAAAGCGCTATCCACCAGCTGCACACACACACCCATCTCCCACTGATCCCTATTCTGCCTCTGTAGCAGCTGTTCTGGTTTGCCAACAAATGATGGGGTCTTCATTTATGATATATAAAGCAAGTTAAGGAATGGGGCTGGTGGCATCTTCCAGCTTTGTGTCCCCCACTTCCCATCAAATATCACTGGCTGGTAGGAAAACATTTTCCAATCATTCTCCTGACTGTAGGGTAGAGATGGGAATGAGGAGTAGGTGAGTTCTCAGAGATGTCTAGATCAGTAGTTTAGCAACATATTGGAATCACATGCAAATTTTTGTACTGGTCTATTAAAAAAAAACCAGGCTAACTGCTGCTAATTCTTTCAAACCCAGGTCTCTGAGCTGAAGACATCACAAGGACAGGGGGAGACCATGGTTTGAAAGAGCTGGGCTCTTCTACATTCCAAGCCAAAACGGCTCTGTGCCCAGGGACCAGGGACCACATCCATGCCAGCCAAAGTGGTTAATGGGTGCCCAGTTGATCCCAGCCCCTAGTCACCTGACTGTGACACTGACAAAATGGTTACAGAAGCACATCTAACTGTACCCATTGTAAAGGAACAGCCTAGGATGGCTGCCTGATATCACAGTAGTTTGACTGGTGGCTGCTGTCTGGAAACTCACACTCTGTCTCCTGGTTGCCAAATGATAATGCTTGGTTTGCTTTAGGTGAGCGAAAGCCACAGCAGCAGCGGGATCTTTCCCCTATTGCTGTGATTCAGAATTTAATTTCTGCAGTAACCACTTTAAATGGGAGGGCCTTTTGTCTGCTGACTATATGAAGCACAGGAAGAGAGAATGGGAAGGCACTAGAGAAAGCATATTAATGTAAATCAGTGAGTTGCTTTCCTCTTGTTTTGCAAGGGGAATTGGGATTTTCATTTTCTTTTTCAGGTGGATAGAGGAAAAAAGGCAAGAGTTACGGCAATAGAGGAAGTATTTTTACTGTAAATAAATCAATTACAGTTCTTTCAGGGGAGAAAATGGGATTTTTGTTTGTTCTGTTTTTCAGGTGGGGGAAGCAAAAAGCTGGGAGACAAGGCACTAGAGGAAGCATAATAATGTAAATGAATCAGTTGCATGGCTTGATGGCAAGTAACTAGGTAAAATGTTGATTTGATTTTTGATTTTTTAGTGAAGAAGAGCGATCAGACAAGAGAGCAAAAATATTACAGTTCCACATTTTAATGTTCTATTGTTATTGTTTACTACGTATGTTACCCAATTGTCCAATCTCTGATTATTATTAGGTGTTTATCCTGACTTCTTTTATATATGAATCAAGGTGGCAAACATACCTAATAGTCCTGCCTCCTATTTTACCCACAACAAAAACCCTGTAAGGTGGGTTAGGCTGAGAGAGAGTGACTGGCCCAAAGTCACCGAGTCAGCTGTGTATCAAAGGCACTTTAGAACAGTTTCGTTCAGTTGGTGCCTTTGCTATAAAGAAGCTAAGATAAGAGTTTATGCTAAAAAAAATTCACCCAGACACTATTCAAAGATGTTGTTTTTAAGCTGTGATATTCTATGGCAGCTAAGAGCTATAACCTTTACTAAATAATTATAGCAACAAAAAAAGCCCATTTTCTTTTCAGCCACTGCAACCAACATTATGAAATCTGTCATACATTGACCTTTCTGATAAGGCATAGTACTATATTATTCTTATTTCATGCAAGTCACCAATTCATCACTGCCGTCACTATCTGATTTCAAGGCAAACATCTTTCCTAATTTTCTTCACTAAAAACAACAATTTATTTACAGGTAAGTGGCAATGTGGTCACTCTTTACCAGAAGAATAGACTGAATCTAATCCTTCATTTACCAACACTAGGCCTGCTGCTTTGGAAAGGTGGTTGTGTGTTTTTGAGTCCATCTGAGTGCAATATGTTTTAATTGTGTTAATTATTTATGGTTATTATTAATAGATTGTTAGCTATCCAGAGGTGTGTGCTGAGTGGGCAGCCATTCAGAAAAAAAAAGCTATTGAAGTTGTAGGAAATAACTGATATTATGTAAAATACATTGCTGAAATTCAATTTTTGGTTGACAATCAGGAATCTTTCAGGGGTGACTCAGGTTGTGAACAAATACAGCTAGATGCAAATGACTTTCTGCAGTTATTAGAATTTCCTGCTAGAAAAGATGAAGATTGCAAGCAATTGTGAAACAAAATCTTGTAAATGCCAAATATACTAGCCCTGAAATCTAAAATGAAAGACCTTAATTTATTATTAATATAGACAGAGATTATGGAGCAGATTAACAAAAGCAGTTGTGTTGTTTTGTTGGCTGACAAAGAACAGTCAGGTCACCAAGGATGTAACAACTGCTCTCTGTTAGCTTACAGACTTGAAGCCAACAGACTAATGCATTTCTGTTTTGGAGAGTCATTCCCAAAATTCATAAAATATAACAGCAGAATACTGACTGACTTGTAGTTTAATTTTGACAAGCTGATTGCTCAATCCTGTGAAAAGGCATTTATCATAAAAGACACTGGTAGCATCTAAGCTTTAATTATCCTAACATTCAACCAATATACTTCTTTGCTTCTGGATCTTTTCCCTGTAAAGAATCTGAAATGGTGACTTCTTTCCCTTCGTGTTATCTTTAAAGAGGGAAAGGAACTTGTGAGTTGCTATTATTGATGCCTTTCCCTTTTCTGACTGTCTTACTCCCAGTTCAGGCTAAAGAAACATTGCCAATCACAGGCATTCAACTCTTTCTACAGTATTTAGTTTGTTTATTTTTATTTAGTGTTTCAATATTTATAGCCTATCCCAACTCTAATAGATCCAGGGCAGGGTGTAGCAAACTAAAAGACAGATTGATTGATTGATAGATGATGGAATGTAATGGAATGGAACAGAACAGAACAGAATAATTTAAAAAACCTAGCATACCAAACACAATATATTATCTAACCTAAAGATCAAGCACTCATGGGAACAATGCTCTTTTAGCTTGTTTTTGAAACACTAGCAGCAACACTAAAGGTAACACTGTACCTTTGGGTGGAGGGTAGCAGAGTTTCAGGTTTGAGTGCTTCATCTGCAAGCTGGTTGTGCCTGATTCCTTTCTCTCCTAGATTCTCAAAGAATAAACATACATTAAATCAAGACAATGTTTGTGCAACTGGTTTGCCACCTTGTTTCTTCTGAGCAGCTTTTAGAAGAAAGAAAGGCAAGATGAACAACAAAGAGGCTTTGAAATATAAGATGCATAGTTCTCTGTGCCTAAAGGCCCTCATTATTAGATTCTGCATTCCAAATGGACAGTTCCTGTAGCTATACTTTCAGAATACCACTAGGATCAAAAGGAGGTTTGTCCACAAACAGAGACAAATGAGGATTGGCAAGTCCATGTGTGTTTTCTTGTCCTTGATGGTTTTCGTTCCTCTTTCCTACATGTTTCAGGTCCAAAAATATAGATCTTAGGTTCACATCAGATGTCTGTTTTTTTGGTTAGCAAAAGCAATTTCTAATTGCAAAGGTACAAGTAGGTCCTTGGAAGGATTTATTAATCTGTTCCCATGTGAAAGAGGGACACACAAGGCCCCATAGAATTCTTGTTTAGAATTAGGGCATAGTCAAGTCTGCAATATGTGAAGTACTTTAAGCTTTTCTTCTTTAGCATTTTTAGAGGAACTGTTAATGAAAGAGCATTAAAAAGATCATGTTTAAAAAACAAGACTAACACTCTCTTGAAACAGCTCTAGTTGTGTGCTACGCAGAAGGCTGATTTAATCCTGAAACAGTGAGGGTCTGCTAAGTTTTATCACCAGTGAGTATAATATAGTATAACCCCCACCCCCACCAGCACTGGCAAGGCAGGCCACAGCACATAAACAGAGAGCAAACCCCATCCCATTTTAGCATTGAAGATGTTACCTAGCCAGGTAATGAAACATTTGCAAGAAAAGAACCAAGCTCAGAGAACCCCAAGGACTCTATATTATAGCTTTTCCACTATGTCTGCTGACAAGGAATTTCATCTGATCATTCTTTTTATTGGTCTGATTGCTTGGATGGAGGGCAGTTTTGCCTACTTCTAAGCCATTTTGCCTATGCAGTACTAGCCAAGGACAGAGTCCTCTCACTTGTGACTGCTCCCCCTTACCCCCCTCCTCTGGATCTGTTACATATGAGCTGGACAACTTCTGAACACAGCTCAAATGCTTTTTCAGAAGAATGCTACACCTTGTTCAGAAATAACCTGATTGACAGGGAACAGGTACAGAGCACCTCTGTACTGTGATCTGTTAGTCAACTTGAGAGGTGGCTAAACTCCCTGTTCTAAGCATTCATCACCACTCGCCCATCCCTGCCCCATTGTATCTTAAGGTGAACAATTGGTAGTAGTTTTTCTTGATTGCAGGTGACATTTTGTGGGAGGAGAAACAAAGCCAGGGGAATCCATCAAACACTTTCTTTAACTTGTCCTGCATTAAAACAATAAGGTCACCACCACTTACTGGCTTCATTACTGATGCAGAATAGAATTTGGCAATGAGGACAGTGCAGTTTAGACCACCAGCATAACTTTCTGCTGGCTCATACCATCTGTGTTTAATACTGTCTTTTCCACATGCATCTATCGACATCCCATTTACTAAGTAGGACACTAAAAGATCCCTCCTCTATTCTGCACCATTAAAGAAACAATTTGATGGATTGGGATGATATATTCAACACTGAATAAGACTGCAGGTCTATACTCCACAGACATGATAAATGCAGAGAAGTGGGATGATGGAATCAAGAATTTAAAGCATATTTTTATCCTCAAAATTGATGCCAAATAAACCATATAAACCTAGTTTTCAATATGTGGTAGAGAAAATAAATGAACTCTGTGTGTGTGTGTATACACACACAAAAACACACATACATGCAAACATATGTATACACAGAAAGATAGAAATGGCAGCTAGATTCTGGACAATGGGCCAAGCTACCTTAAACCATGAATATGAGAAGTGGAATATTACGTTATTTGGAGTCCCATGCCTTTTTATGATTTCCACTTGTGATTTTTTTAGTTGTCCCACAAGATTTATTTATCTATATAAATATGATAAATAAGTAAATAATTGTAATCCACCCAGAGTCACAGTCTGTGAGATGGGCGGCTATCTAAATACGATAAATAAATACAATGAATAAATAAAAATAAAAATTGGGGGTCAGATACAGTAATGAGACCTTGGAGAGGGCAGCGGTGGATCAGATGGGGAGAGATGGAATACTGAAGCTGCCCATGGAGGGTCTTTGGACTAGTCATGGTAGGAGCTCTTTTATTGGGAGGGGTCAATCCAGGAGCACTTTAATTATATTTGCAATTGCAGTCATTTTCTAAACTGCCTTTTATGACACTAGAATCATTATAATAATCATGAATGAAGAATGCGTTGTTTGGTTTCAGGTGTGGACAATCTGTTGCCTGATAGGGACCCAACCCCTGCCATCTGCAGTCCAGCAGCTGTGCCCATCAAGTAAGTGGAGGAGTCCTCTCTCAGCACTTTCATCCTCCAAGTCCCACAAGAGATTAAGGAGGGTACTTTGCTACCTTTCCACTCAGAGATCCAAAAGACCCAGTTTTAAGACAGCCCCTTCCAGAAGAAAAGTCTCATCTGCCCAATATCTTGTCATAAAATGATTGTTTTGCAAGGTTTTGTTGCATTAAAGTATTTTTGTAAATCGTATATTTGAAAATGGTATCTGTTTAACCTTTTCTACTTTTACTTCTTTGGCTACTATATTTCACCTTGCAGAGGCTGAAAAACTGCATCAATTGGATCTTTCTTTAAAAAAAGATTATTGTTCACTGAGGGTATGATAGCACAAAAAGTAAATGAACAGTTCAGCATGCTCCCCCCCACAAGGTGTGTATCACCAAAAAAAAAAGGCAGAGTTTTGCCTAAAATTTGAATGTATTCTTTTACATGTATAAGCGTATATTTAGAAACTATTACTCTAACTTAAATAATAATACAATAAATCAAACTGTGGAAAAGGCCTGTTCTGTCTGCTGCTTACTGATGGACAACTCTGAGGCTTCTGCTGCTTTTCTTTTCTTTTAATGGTTCACTAGACAACCCTGATGTGCGAACTCCACCTCGGGGTACGGCCATTTTTCCGCCCTGACACGTGGTCCGCGGCCATTTTCCCGCCGCGCAGCGCCGCGCCCGGCCGTTCTCCCACCGCCCCGCGCCGTGCCCAGCCTTTTTCCCGCCGTGCCATGCGGCACCTGGCCATTCTCCCACTGCGCCGCGCCGCACCGCGCCCGGCCGTTCTCCTGCCGCGCTGCACGGTGCCCAGCCTTCTTCCCGCCGCGCCGCGCCGCGCCCGGCCATTCTCTCACCCCTGACGCGTGGTCCATGGACGCCAGAATGGATTAACGGTAATTACATTGAACCTTATGGGAAAATTTGCTTCGGGGTGCGACCAAATTCGGAGGGCGGAACGGATTAACCAGATTTACATTGAACCCTATGGGGAAATTTGCGTCGGGTTACAAGCAACTCGGGATACGCCCAGAGTCACGGAACGGATTAAGTTTGTATCCCGAGGTACCACTGTACTTGGGACCCAATAGCAGATGCAGATGTCCTTTGCTTGCTCCACCTTTCATATATATATATATATATATATATATATATATATATATATATATATATATATATGTATATATACAGTGTGTGTGTGTGTATATGTATGTATGTATGTGTATATATATGTGTGTGTGTGTTTACAAGTATGTGTGTGTGTATATATGTGTGTGTGTGTGTGTGTGTGTATATACTGTATGTATATACTTGTAACTTGTAAACAATAAGATAAAAACTAACCCAAACTAATATAAAGCAAGAAAAAAGAAAAAGAAATCAAAGAAAAAGCAAAAAGTGCAAGAAAAGAAAAAAAGTTGAAGAAAAATAGAAAAGAAAGAAAAAAGATAAAAAGAAGTGACTTCTGATATTCTTCACAGCAGTTATAAGCACAAATATATTTTAACCTCTCTCTCTAAAGTCACATCATATTACTCTTCTTTCTATAATCTATCCTGTCTAATCATCAAAACCATGAATCATAAGTTCATTTTTTTAATTTTTATGCAAAAAGTCCATAAGAGGCTTCCAGTCACCCATAAATGTAGATAGTGTGTTTTCTCTAATCAAAGGAGTCAATTTATCCATTTCAGCAAAATCTGCTAACTTCACCAACCATTTCTCCATAGTGGATAGTATCGAATCTTTCCATCTCTGTGCATATAGTAATCTCACAACAGTAGTCATATATTGAAATAATCTTTCATGTTTTTTTTCTAACTGTTTATCCATTAAGCTTGCTCCATCTTTCTTTATGGTGGTGCCATGAGAAATCTCCAAGCTAGGAACACAAATGGATATCAGGCAATGCGTTGTTCTTGAGGAACTAAGGTCTACGGCTTGGGGGGGGAGTGTCAGTGCATTGTTTCCTAAACAATTTGACAATTTATTCATTTGTTGAGTGTGTCTGTATGTGTACACATGCATGTAATAAAACTGAGCTACCACAATGCTTTGTACTATAAGGTGTAGCATAGGGACTTACATAGTTAAGTGCTGAATACTCCAAAATTTGTTACTGGGAAATGCATAGATGTCCTATTCTGTAAGGGATTGCTGTTGGACCTTAGGTAAAACTCCCAAGTTGTTTCTGACTGGTTTGTTCATAAGCTTAAAAATCTATGAAACATACAATGATTTTGATTTTTCAAGTATAATTGATAATATTATCCCACAGGAACAAATTGTTGGTTTTTGCTTGTATCAGAACAAAGCTGGAGAAATTGATAGTATAGCTTTTTAGATAAAGTAAAAAGTGCAGGATCCAATTTTATTTAAGTGGACCAAATTACATAGATTGACCTTGATATGTTCCAGTGTATTTGTCAAATTTATATTTGTAAATAGGCACATTTTACCCGTTAGATACTTACATCAGTGAAAAGCAGGTTAATCTAGGAAGGGAAAATAGAAGCTATTAGTTGTACTCTAAGCTACCGAGTATATCCAGGAAATGGCTAATAACAGGATTGGGGATTTAATTTGTTTGTTTGTTTGTTTTTGGTTTTTGGTTTTGCTGTGGATAATACTAGAGGGAAGCCCAACCAATGATAAGAATTGCTCATATAGAATTGCAATCAAAAGAGCTGTTGATGTAATAGCCACCAACAGTTAATTTTTCCCCATTGTCCACATAGGTGCAGAGATTCTTTGAAGTAGTCCACCTACAGGGACCACATAGCAATGTCTTGTCAGTGGTGGTGCACCTCCTGTGAACAGTTTGCCTTCATATATAAGAACTACTTCCTCCTTAATGAATGACCATAAATACATAAAAACATGTCTCTGGGAGAGAATTTTAGGTGCTAGCGTCTACCCGTGTTGGTCAGTGGCATTATAATACATACTATTGACTGCATTGTTTTTAATCCTCTGGTTTTCATCTATGTACACTGCTCTGAGCCATTCGGAGTAGAGCTGCATAGAAATGTTAGTCAATAAAAATCAAATTTAAAAATAATATTATGGTACGGCTAAATATCCCCTTTTGCTCCTGCCTGTTTGCTCTGTAGTTTCCTCAAAGTGTTTAAAACTGAGTTTTAAATGGTTTGCTATGGTGATCCACATGAAGTCAATAAAAGACTCTGTACTCCTCTCATTTCCCTAAGAGAATCTCCCTTTTTTTGAGGACTATAGTGTGGTACATGCAGCATGAGTGAATATGCTTGTTTTTGCTTAAACTATTACATGTAGAAGTAACTAGTCATCTGTCTTAAGAGGATGAACTGCAGAGAACATTTAAGCAATGCAAAGCTTACCTTTTCATAAGATGGAAGAGCTGACATTCACCTTTAACACTGAATTCTCACTTGCCTCTTAGTTTAACCTATTGAAAAGTCACCAGTATGTTGGAGAGCATTCAGTATGATTGCCTACTAAAATTTCCATGAGATAAATCAGCTTTCTTCCTTTTCATCATTTTAATATTTTTGAATTGCCTGAGTTCCTACTGGTAAGCAAGAGGGAAAAAGAAGAAATTGAATTGTTAACGGTGACACTTTCTGATACTATGATTACTCTTTGAATAATATGCTTACAGATTAAACATGACATAATTCAGATCCCATTGTCTTTTTTCAACCATGGATTAATCACAATATTGTTTTTTTTTAAAGGTTGCCAAAAGCTCAATAACACATTGTGGCATACGTTTTTAATAAACTTCATAGTATATTTTTGATGAAGAGATAAACAATACTAATGTTAAAAGGATAAATGTATGCTTTAAAAAATTCTGTATTACTCATAGGATGGGGGCGAATTGGTACTTAAAAATGAATCTTCTAGGTCCAGGGCTTATATTGATGGCAGATTGTTCTGTTTAACCAGTGGCCCATCTTAAACATGGGAAAGTGTAGGCTGAGGGTGTATACTATCAAAAACACGGATGAATGAAAGTACTGCAACTTTATCCAGATTACTTTCTTGGATACTCATTTCTGATGTGGGCTCCAAAAGATGGAAAGAAAATGCTGTTCTGATGTTACATTTCATTTAAGCTCAAGGCCCAATCTATATGAACAGCTGATTATCAAGAGAGCCAACCCATACAGTATTCCTTTGAAGAGATCAGTCTTTCTGTTTCTGCACATTTTACTTTAGTATGTGAATGTGTTACACACAGTGCTAGAATAGTGCTCTGTACATCTTAAAACTGTGGCTATTTGTAGAACCCTCCAAGCATTTTTCTCCATATATACTTTTTAGCAGAGAGATGAATGCCGATGTTCATTCCAGAATCCAAAATCCAAGACACTGTATTGGAAGAGGACAGCACAAGGGCCAGATCTACTTATTCCCTTCCCAAGAGCTATGCTCCCTGGTTGCCTCTCTGGAGGGGATGAGTTCTTCTATAACAGACAACACCCCTATTAGAGGGATACCTGCCCTCTACTATGCCAGACAACCAGGGAGAAAACACTGGGTTAAATTGACTTATGTAAAAAGCTTGCAAATGCAAGAGAATCCATTTTGTGCAGCAACTGAGTACTTTGGGAGGTTGCTATAAATCTGGGGTGTTGTGCAGTAAAGTTCAAGTATTCTTGGTGCCATTGGAAAGGAGAAGGATAGAGGCAGGACCAGAATAAGCTGGCATGTCTACCATTGACTCTGGTATCACTGTCCACCCTGTTCCCTGCCAAATCAGCTACCATTACTTATCATGTAGTGAAAGTGTCTCTTGTGTGCTGATTGACAGTGTGTTGCTGTTTCAAATGCCACCAGATGGCTGGTTGGCCTAAGCCTTGATTTGTTGCTTGGCATTTGTAATATGTAAAGTGGCTTGCCCCAGCAGGTGGGTAATTGAGATGAGTCTCCAGTCAGTCTTAACTAAGACATGACACTCCAAGCAGTAGTCCATGGCTCAGTTTTATAACTGTCATCTGATAGTTGATTTTTTAAAATAAAAATTGGTTCTAATTTTCGACTTTTATGGAAATAAAATTGAACCCAAGCAGTATGAGCAACCCATAATGCAAAACACTGAAAAAAGAAGAATGATAAGCAAGGAAACCTGGCAACATAATTTGAAAATAATGAAGTGGGGTTTTAGAATATTCCAGGATGAGTTCCTGCTGTAAAAGAAAACAAAAGATTATACTTCCACTAGCATGTCTTTGTGATTCATATTTCTCAGTTTTCTCTTTATGTGGGTTATTTTTTGGATAGATTTAAATTCCATGCCTTTGACATTCAATTCTGCCAGTTAAGTTTTGCCATTAAGCAGATCACATTATTCTTCATGCTTTTACAAGTAACTTGTTAATTAATGTTTGGTGTTTTAAAGAATTAGTTTGATTAGATTAACCAAAAAATAGAGGACAACCAATACATTACTGAATTGAAAATAGTAGTAGTAGTGGTAATAATAATAATAATAATAATAATAATAATAATAATAATAATAATAATAATATGTTACATTTATATGCTGCACGATTCCGTTTTGATTAGTTATTTTGACTAGTTATTTAATAATAGTGTGTAAAACTTCTTCCCCAGAGCTCTAGGCAACTGGGTTGGTAAGCCAGATCAGCAGCAACATACTAGGTTCCTTTTCACCCCTTTGAAGGAACAGAAGGCAACATTTGTATGATTTAGGGAAAGTTAACTTTGACTGGTTCACTAGTTTTGAGGCTGATTGCCAGAGCTTAGCTGAAGTTGTTTTCATTGGCTACTGGTTCTGGAAAGAACCCTTTTAGACCTATCATTTTGAAATTAAATCATTAAGATAACTCTTTTGGTTGACCTGATTGGCTTCTTCTTAGTCATGTTCTGGAAAGCTAAAACATGGCTCTTTTGACAAGCCTTAGTACTGTATCTACAATTTGCCTCCATCTGTTTGACAGTTAATTTTGTATTATATTTAATAAGGACCATGTTTTTACTGTTTTATGATTTTGGTTTGTGAACCTCCTAGAGATGAACAGTTTTGGCAGTCCACAAGTAATATAAAACAAACAAACACATATATTTTGAAGCTACACAAAGATTTTAGGGTTTAATCAGAGAACATGTAGCCTGATTTGATATTAAATATGGCATAAATATCTGTATTTAATGTCTTTGAAACCTTTTACATTTTACATTTGTTTTGAAGAAGATCTAATGAGAAAATATGATGGACCAAAGTGACATCTTACTTAAGTTACAATAGTTTTTCCTTTATTACATTGAGAAAAAGAGAGTCAGTAGAAATCAAGAAAGCTGAAGTGCTTTTTGCACATTCTATCAGCCAGAGTTAAATTTTTAAAAGGCAACATTTATCTGCAATATTCTGAGCAGTTTTATGATCTACTTAACAGCCTGTAATAAATGGAGGAGATGGTCTTAACAGTTCACATAATCTTGGTTTTTATTTAATGAACATTTTCTGGTGGCTGTAAATGATTCTTCCCCCCCCCCATGTCTATAAAGGAGGTTAGTGAAAGGGTTGGGGGAAAGAACAGTTTGTGCTTACGTGACATTTAGATATTCATAGGGAAACTTTGCATTATCTTTTACATCCTCTTTTATTTTAAAGGTATTTAATGGATGAGAACTACTTCTCAAAGAGGTAAACACTACTATATTTTCAGGATTGGCTAGTTCTTTAAAGTAGATTTTAAAAATCATTATGTTAGATGTGCCATTCTGAGAATATAGAATAAATACAAATCTACGTTGTGCCCGAAAACAACTTTGTGGCTCTCAGTACAAGAAGCATTTTATAGAAGAGAAATAAGTAAACATAAATGGTTAACTTATTGTGATACACTAGAATTCTTTCAAGGAGAATGTAAAATAAAATCAAGAGAAGAACTGATAACAGAAGGACATATTTGCCGATGGTTTTCTTATGTACAATTATCAGAAAGATTCAAAGTAAAAAAAAAGATTTTATGGTTTTGAACAATGTAAGACTGAGTTTGAAATAGAATTGTGTACAAATGATGAATGTGTAATTGCTAAAATGTATAAACTTTTGTTGCAATTTGAGATAGAAGAAGAAGAAGTGAAAGAATGTATGATAAAGTGGGCTAAAGTTTTTGGTTATAATATACAAATGGAACTATGGGAAAATATGTGGCTGAAAGGCTTGAAATTTACATTATGTTCTAATCTTAAATATAATTTTTATAAAATTATGTACCGTTGGTATCTGACACCAGAAAAATTGACTAGAATGTATAAAGGTACTTCAGATATATGCTGGAAATGTGAACAACATGAAGGGAAATACTATCATGGATATGTAAAAAAAGCCAGAAAAAATTGAAACTAGAGGTTTTTCTTTGGGGACTAATGGATAAACAGCTGGGAAAAAAGTCATAGACCTATGTTTTTATATATGACAACTGCAGCAAGATTATTATATGCTCAAAAGTGGAAAAGTTCAACACAACTCACAATGGAGGAACGGCTGGTGAAGAGGATGGAACTTGCAGAAATGGCTAAATTGACTTCTTTGATTAGAGAAAAGACAACGTCTACATTGATGGCTGATTGGAAACCCCTTATAGACTTTTTGCATGAAAAAGGGGAAAAATGAACTTTTGATTTGTGGTTTTGATGATTAGAAGGCATTAGAAATAGGAAAAAAGAGAGCTTTTTTTTTGTAAGCATAGAGTAAGAGATAATTTTGTAATCATACTTGTATTTGCTGCAAAGGAAATCGGAAGCTTCTATTTCTTTTTATCTTTTCTTTTTGCACTTTAGTCTTTTTCTTTTTTCCTTTCTTTTCTTTCTTTATATTACTTTTTGTTAGTTTTTATCTTTTTAAAAAAACTTTTAATAAAATTTATATAGATACAAAAAAAAAGGGATTGGCTAATTTATATTATATGAATGGTCCAAGTATATACTTAGAGGAAGAGGAAAAGGGATGGCTGTAAACATCTGGTTGGATTTTTTTTTAATTTTTTTTTTTTTTGTGCCTTCAAGTCAATTTCAACTCCTGGCGTCTGCCTGGACAAGCTCCTGAAGTTTTTATGGCAAAATTTCAGAAGTGGTTTTCCATTGCCTCCTTCCTAGAGGGACTGGACCAAGGTCACCCAGCTATGGCAGGACTAGAACTCAGCCTTTGATTTCTAGCCTAGTGCCTTAACCACCACATCAAACTGACTCTCTGGATGTTATTATTTAGCATTATTGGCAGAGGACTAGGGCCACTCATTGGACCCACCTGCTGATAGTTCACACTCAGAAAATTACTGTCTGATTTGGTTCACACAATATACTAACATCTAAACCTGAGTTAATAAAGCAGTTCCTGGGTTCACATAAACAAACAAGCTGCATCGTGCCTTAATGTGGGGTCTCGACTCACCTAGAATGCTAAGACAGTTGCTGGACTGAGTCACAAACAATCCAACCTCATTTTAGTCTAATCTCTACACAAGTTATACAAGTACTTGGGGCGCTAGAATCAGGCACATTTTTTAATTTCTCTTGCGGAAAACATTTTTTAATTTTTCCATCTATGTTCAACATGTACACTGAAAATACAATTTCTTTGTACTGCAAACAAATTGCAAACATTTCACTTCTGTACACTCAGAGTTGCCCACTAGAAACTGGGTGATTCATCTGTTCCTCGTTAGTCGTGTAAGTTGCATCAGTGAGGCTCTTTCTTTAGTTAAGCAATGTATAGCTACATTTGGACAGTTAGCCTGGCTTACAGAGCAATAAAAAAGGACAGCCATCTGGCTTATACTAGCAACTGGTGGAGAAGAAAAGGAAAGCAAGATTATGTCTGCATCAGTTCTTCGTGTTCTAATTCTGGGAGTTGAAGTCCACACAACTTCAAGCTGCCAAGGTTAAGGAACCCTGTTCTAAGGGATCTTGTATCTCCCTTTGTCACAGCTGTTAGCAGTAAATGGCAGCTTGATCATTATTGGCAGAAATGGCTTCTGGGGTAGGTGGAGGTCATAGTGAACCTACTCTCCTCCTCCTCCTCCTACATGGCTTGAGGTATGGTTATCTATGGAACTGCTTGCTCCAAGTAGAATCTGCCTCCTAAGGCATGCGAGCAGAGAAATCATGCTGAGAGTCCCCTCCCCCATGAAGTTCAGCAAGAGAAATCTCAGAAGCAAGCGTTCTCTGCTGGAGCTCCCACGGAATTGGTTCCTCCCAGAAATAAGATCAGCATCCTCGTTAATTTTTAGAAATTGTATGAAAACTTGGAAATTTGAACAAGCATTTGGAGATTGAGATGTATCTAGGAAGATGGCCAACGCCTCGGACAAGATCACACCTGTATGACCTCTCTTGACCCATTGAGCCCGATGCTCCCCATAGTTTATGGAGGAGTTGAGGGTTCTGAAAAGGATTAAGAGATGTCTAGAGCGCCGCCGGAAGGAAACAAGGACCGAATCCAACCGAACACAGGCTAGAGCCACTATTAAGGCCTACCTTGTGGCAGTAAGAGTGGCAAAACGTCAACATTTCTCCGCTCTTATGCATCCGCAGAATGCTGCCCAGTGTTCAAGATCACTCAATCTCTTTGGGAAAGGTGGGCCCAGTGACCCACCTACAGAGCCATGTGGAGGAGTTTTCTGGGCATCTGGCGGAGAAAATCGCTTGGATAGGTTCCCAGTTGGATGTCAAGCATGGGGCAGGGCCTGTGGAGATACTGGGGGTACATACTTACCCTGTTATCTGGGAACAGTTTGACCCTGTTGGACCTGAGGAAGTGGACAGAGTCCTCCGGGCTGTAAATGCCACCACCTGTCAATTAGATCCATGTCCCTCCTGGCTGGTTAAGGCAGCTCAGGAGATGACATGTGGGTGGGTCCAGGCAATGGTGAATTCATCCTTGAGAGAGGGAGTGTTTCCAGTGGCCTTAAGAGGCGCTGGTGCACTCGCTCCTCAAGAAACCATCATTGGATCCCACCATACTGGACAATTTTCGTCCAGTCTCCCACCTTTCCTTTTTAGGGTGAGAAGGTGGTGGTGTTGCAGCTTCAGAGGATCCTGGATGAAATGGATTATCTGGACCCTTTCCAGTCAGGTTTCAGGCCTGGATTTGGGACTGAAACAGCATTGGTCGCACTCTTGGATAATCTCTGGCAGGAGCAGGATGGGGATAATGCATCCATCCTTGCTCTTCGTGACCTTTCAGTGGCTTTTGATACCATCAACCATGGTATCCTTTTGGGTCGGCTTGGGGAGTTGGGGGTGCATGGCATAGTTTTGTGCTGGTTCACCTCCTTCCTCTAAGGCCGATCCCAATCAGTGTTGATAGGGAGTGAGAGGTCCAGCCCGCGGACTCTCCTTTGTGGGGTGCTGCCGGGTTCGGTACTCTCCCCGCTCCTTTTTAACATCTACATGAAACCCACTGGGTGAGATCATCTGCCACCATGGGATGAGGTATCATCAATATGCAGATGACACCTAGTTATATATCTCCATCCCAGGTGATTTGAGTGATGCTGTGGCTGCCCTTTCATGGTACCTGGAAGCTGTGGGGGTCTGGATGGGGAACAACAGGCTTCAGCTGAACCCTGGTAAGATGGAGTGGCTATGGGTTGGGGGCTCCTCTGTATCCGGAAGTTTACCATCTTTGGCTCTGGATGGGGTTGCACTACCCCAGACAGACCTGGTGCGTAACCTGGGGGTCCTCCTGGACTCACAACTCCTGCTCAAAGAGCAGTGGCAGTCGTGGCCAGAAGGGCCTTTGCTCAACTACGTGTTGTGCACCAGTTATACCCTTTTCTGGATTGGGAGTCCCTTCAGTCAGTCACTCAGGGCCTAGTCATCTCCTGTATAGACTATTGCAATGCACTCTACATGGGGCTACCCTTGAAGAGTATCTGGAAGCTTCAGCTGGTTTAAAATGCAGCCGCACAGGCAATTTTAGGTGCCCCAAGGATGGCACATGTTACACCATTGCTACGTGAGCTGCATTGGGTCCTAGTCTGCTTCCGGGTCCAATTCAAGGTGTTGGTTATCACCTTTAAAGCCCTACATGGTATGGGACTGGGTTACCTGTGGACTGTCTCACCCCCATTATATCTACCTGTCCCACCTGGTCAGGCAGGGAGGGTGTGCTGCGGATCCCATCGATGAAAGAATGTCGACTGGCGGGGTCCAGGAAGAAAGTCTTCTCTGCCATGGCTCCCACCCTATGTAATACTCTCCCCCCAGAGGTGAGGCAGGCCCCAACTCCCTTGTCCTTCTGGAAAGCAGTCAAGACCTGGCTCTGCCAACTGGCATAGGGTGCAAAAAAGGGCAACCAACCCTGGGGGTGGCTAGCACCTTGAAGATGCTCCCATATGTTAACATCTTACTGACCATCAACATCTTGGAAGATATTACTTGTGTATGAGTTCGGTTTTATTCTATTTTTACTGTATTTTATATTGTTTTATTTTAATATTTATTGCTGTTTTATTGTGAACGCCCAGAGTCACTTTTTGTGAAATGGGCGGTATCTAAATTTGAAATATAAATAAATTTGTGAGTGCTGTTGATTTTGTTATTACTTATTAGGAAGTTGATTTATGAATATATTTATTTGCATGTATATTGCCTCTGTAGGCCAGTTAAGCTTATTGTTGCAGCATAAAAGCATGGGTAAAAAAAAATAAAGAATAAAATTTCCTTGTGCAGTAGACCTTGGGGACAAGCTGAAATGAGCCTCAGATTTGCTTGGTCTCCCTTTTTTCTCATTTGTTTCTAATCTCCTTATAAGTACCAAAGAAAAGAGAAGAGAAAGGCCTGTCCAGAGCTCACCACAACTTATTAAGGGACCCTGCTCCTGAGTTGCATAAGGCATTGTATGCTAAATGAAAAAATACAGTAATACCTCGGTTCACGAATGCTTCTGTTCACGAACAATTTGGTTCATGAACAGCACCGTTCACAAAATTTTGCTTCCGTTGGCGAACTCCGCATTGGGTGACGAACAGGATCCGCGGCCATTTTCCCTGCTGTGACACATGGTCGTGGCTTCCTGTGGGGAGGGGGACTCTCCCTCCAAACAATAACCGCCTCCCACCCGCCTTCCTGTCCTCCATGCCAGAAGTCGCCTCAAGCAAGGTTAGTGTTCTCTCTCTTCATACTGTACTGTACTGTACTTTGTTTCATATTTTTGTGGTTTTAAAAAAAATACATATGGTTCAGAACGGATTAACTGTATTTACATTGAACCTTATGGGAAAATTTGATTCGGTTCACGACCAATTCGGTTCACGACCAGAGTCGTGGAACGAATTAAGTTTGTGAACCGAGGTACCACTGTAGTGGTGAATTTGAGGGTACTCTTCATTCATTTCTCCTGTTCTGTGCTTGCAATTCTAAACAAACCAATTCCCCATGATTTCTGCCCTCAGGGAATATTTTAGAACAAAACAAGGTAAAACCACAATTTAAACCTGCTGTACTATCCCTGCACATGTATGAAGTGTATCAGCCATTATTTTTTCATATTGATTTAGTTTAGTGTAAAACCAGTTGGGATAGATGCTTTTGTAGTCTTCTGTTCTGGAGCTTGGTCTCTCATAGACCTGAAGCTTTGGGTGATGGATGGGATTGTGGTACTCTACCAAGCTCTTATCCAGCATTCACACTGGTGTATCTGCTCATTGCTATGTCAAGAGTGAGGAGACTGAAGCCCACAGGATGTTCCCCTCCATGAGTCCCTGTCATAGCCTTTCATTCATGTTCTATGTCTCCCTCATAGCTCTCTGCTAGAGTGGAACCCATAAGTCTATCTTGGGCTTGAGGTCAGTTTGCTTAATTTAGTTTATTTCAATATCAAAATTGCTTCAGTAGGCAATGAAAGCACCCATTTTTCAAAACAAGATTCACAAATTCCAATTTTTTATTAGTCATCTTGGCTTTTGGGATATAAAACCAACAATCAGGGTTTGCAGATGCTTGAAGGGCTTGAAGGGAAGAAAGCCCCTGTTATGTCCTGTTTGTCCTCCTGTGTCTTCTTTATAGACTATGGCAAAATGCTTGTATTTTCCTTGGAACAGAAAGATCAAGCCTGAAGGATATTATCAGTATTTGTTCAACTTGATAGAGTTTGGTGCAAAAAATATGTAAGTTGGAAACATAATTTTTAGATGTTGGAAAGAGAGTGCACATTGATTTTAATATTTATAAATAACAAGAGCCAATGTGGTCTAGTGGTTAACTAGGAATGGGGAGAAACATGATCAAGTCCATCACCAGGCATGAAAATACATTGATGATTCAGCCCAATTTACCATACAGGGATGTTCTAGAGCAGAGGTAATATTTAAATCATCACTATCCTCACTATCACCATACCCCACATACATTATCTCAAAATTTTACAACAATATTGCATAGTTTACCAGAAAAAAGTATATTGATACATAACTTCCTTGTAGACTGATATATTTCTAGATCACAACTTGATCTCTTAACTAGTACATCACTGTATTGAAAACCTGCTGATAAAAGTTCCTGAAGGCTGAATGCACTTGGGCTCTTACGTCCACCTTACTTGTTTCCAAAACAAGAGTGTCTAAACCTGAGAGGCATGAAAAAAATTAGATAAGAGTGATTTAAATGGGACTGTGGATAATCCATGTGTCAGATAAGCAAAAACAATGAATTTTACCATATTTGATTAACAATGCCAAACACGGCTGTTGAAAAACATTAGTATCATATGGCTGGTGTGGGTCTTCCGGGCTATGTGGCCGTGTTCTGGAAATTTTGTTTCCTACCGTTTCACCAGCACCTGTGACTGGCATCTTCAGAGTGCAGGAGCACAGACAGGAGCAGTTCTCTCTGTGCCCAACGTCTGTCTGTGCTCCTGCACTCTGAAGATGCCGGTCACAGGTGCTGGCGAAACGGTAGGAAACAAAACTTCCAGAACAAGGCCACACAGCCCGGAAGACCCACACCAGCCATCGTATGCCGGCCGTGAAAGCCTTCGACAATACATTAGTATCATACTTTGAAAATTGTGTAGTAGATTTACTGAAATCCATCCCTTTTCTGTGCAGTCATCTGGAAAAATCAGAATTCATGTAACTGGATGGGGGACAGAAATATTTAGAATGCATGGCTTCCTGAGAATTTTATCCATGGTTGTTGAAAGACTACACCCAGACATAAAACCGTTGTGTTCAAACAGCATGCTAGACTAGGCTAAAGTGGGATTGGATGGTTTCTGATTCAGTGTTTTATGATAACTCAGCTATTGTGTTGCATGAAGCAGAATTGGAAAGCCTGTACATAAGTCATAAAATTGTTTATTTATCAGGACTTAGCTGATAAAATCAGTGCAGGAATTTTGTTCTGTTTACTCAGCCTTAGGGGTTCCTTTGTGCTTCTAATTAAACTTTTGTGTAGTTCCAAAATTCAAGAAATAAAAAAAGGGTGTTATAATGTAAAAGATAACTAATGTGCGCACCAGATCCTGAAGGAGCATAGCTGGACTCCTCTTTTTTTTAGCTTTTTGCCCATTCAAAAACACCCAGTTACTTCCTGTTAAATGGATATGAACCTGCCCATTAATTTTCAGGACTTGTTATAATGAACATTTAGGGAGAACCCCTCAACAAAAAACCCAGAGTAATGAAGTACCCTAAGAATAATATGTGAATTATCTTTACCCGCCCCCTCCCCAAAATAAAAGATGAATGTTCTGGTTTCTCTTCAGATCGTATAAATTTTTCATCCCCCCAAAATGAATGAAAATGTGTAATTTAAATATAATTTAAAATAAAGGAGTAATCTCTTTTCAAACTCTGGCAAGGCATTCTGAAACAATGTAATTTGCTTCAATCCTATGGGCCTTTCCCCGTGGTTGATTTGAAAGTTATTCACCAGTCTCTGAGTCAGCAGAAAATTATATCAGCCTCTATTTCAAAGTACATTATAATTTACCACATTGCATGAACCCAGCCTGATTGCCAGAAATCCAGAAATTTCTAAGTGTTGCTTTTGAAAGGAAGGTGATAGAGGCCCATTTAACAAAAAAACATAACTGAGCCATCCTATTTCTTAAAATTAACTTATTCCGGTCACAGCATAATAAACTATTTAGCCAGGGTTTGGCTCATCAATTACCAACTCAGAAATGGAAGAGCTGTGTGGAAGCAACATCTGAGGGAGATGCTAGCAGGTCACTTGGGCATCTGGTTGGGTCTTGGACTATGTGCTGCTAGCAGAAATGGGAAAGATTCTAAGATCAGGTATCAACATAGTGAAAACCAGGTGCAGATGATGTAATTTGCATTAATCATACAAAACGAAAGTGTTATAAAAGATTATTAAACATGGGGGGAAAGAATAAAAGAAAGAAATGAATAAAGCAACATCCCCTCAGTCCTGCACATCTACAGAACTTGACTGATGGCAAAGTTCAAAGAAAAGTCAAGCTGTTCCCCCCTTTTAAGTACACAGAGCTGCCTCATATCACCCATATCTGTAGGAGAGTTTCACTATCAGCTTACATTAAATCCTTAGGAATGTGTTTACATCAGGTGCAGTGATGAACAGAAACAACTCTTTCGGCGAAATTATATATTTATTCATAAAAAAGAAAGTAACATACAAAATACATATAGGTTGTCTTCACCATTTTGATTTTCCTCAAGATGACAATAGTCTTTCCTAATATTCCTATTCCACTCCATTCTGCTCTCTTCTATATCAAAAGGAATCCCCCAGATACTGAGCAGAACAATAAAACCAGTTCCACTCCATTATTTCTACATTTTATTTTAGTATCATGCATTTCTTATCAGGCAGGGTCCTTAAGCTTATATGGCCAAATCTTCAAAGCCCGAATAACAGAATTGGCTCCTGTGTCTCCTGGCCACAGACTTGGCTTGGAAGCTTCAGGGGAGAATGTTGCCCCGGGCAAAAAATATACTAAGGTATCTGCACAATATCTAGTGTTACTGCAGCTTCAACAGCAGAAAAGCTGGAATAAAAACAGGCAAGGGTTGACCGATCACCAGCTTTGGATTCTGATAGACAGAAGCTACAGAAGTGATAGAAAATCAATGAGTGGGTTTGGCTAGAAAGTTTTCTTCTGTAATTCAAAAAGGCTTGTCACACGTTGAATGGTATGAATTTAGTGACCACAGTTGCTCCTCTCTTCAGCAGGATGTAGCACCAACGGGACATTTTCCCAAGAAAAGAAGGCTTAATTAATTGAGATGATCACCTTTCCTGTAGATTTACGTTGGGTCACATGTGCAAAGGCTTCATTTACCTGTATAGCAATTCAAAGAAAGGGTCACTAAATGTGTTACAAAGATGGAGGTGCAAATCTATTCAGTGGCATTCACATAATCACTGTACAATACATGCACAAACAGGCTCACAGGATGCTGGACTGTAAAATGATAATCCCATAATTAGCTTTTATGGCACCAAGTATATTTCTTGAAAGTTGTGAGCATAGATTGCTTTGCTTTTATCCCCAATGGCATAAAACTAGGTGAAAGCAGAAACTTGGTCCAGTAGATTGGGGAATTCTTCCGAAAGCCACAATTATGCAAGGTCAGAAATAATTCCCCGGTTCCCCCTGAAACTGAATGTAAGAATCTAGATAAAATCCAATTAAAGATACTATTTAAGGAGAATGGTTTCCATAATTAAAGACAATGACCAACATTAAAGCTTTTCCCAAGTTAATTATGGAGTTAAATTTGCATTTATTTAATGAGATATGAAAAGCTATTGGACTCTTAATTAGAAACAATTAGTGATAAATAGTTTGGATGAACTGAAAGATTCCATCAATTCCTAACGATATTTTCAGCTACATGCTAGCATGGCAAAGCTTTCGAGGCATTCCTCTTAAAGAGAAACCTCATTTTAATATTATTTCAAGTGTTACCTGTCTTCCTCAAGAGTCAGGCATAACAAACACCCTACACACCAACTTCATCTTAATATTCATATGAAGTAGATATAATTGAGAGATAAGAGGTCAACCCCCTATGTTTCACAGATGAGCAAGGATTTGTACTCAGGTCTTCCCTGGCTGAATGCTAAAATGGAAATGTAACATTGGAAATGCTTGCATTTCATTTCTTCACCACTGGCTAATATCAGCCCATCTGCTCTACATCTCCTATGGGAAAAACATATTTACTCCATACCAAAGCTTTACATTCAACAAACAGTGTAATGATGGCTGCCTATGTCACCCACTGAATAGATAAAATTACTGGACTTCAGTAGACTGCAACATGAAAATTCATGGATGAGTTTTTATCCAGAAAGCCAGCTTATACTCCAAGTCTGTACTCAGAAAGCAACAATGATAAATCTGAGCAATACTTTCCTCCAAAGATTAATAAGACAGAATTGACAATATTAACCCTGAAAATAGCAGCAAGATACACACACACACACACACATTCACCCAACTTCATTAGAGACTTTCTTCCATTGTTATAACTAAAGATTGTCCATTGGACAATCCAAGAACTTCTGCAAAAGCTTAAAAAATGTTAAAGCCAAGCCTTTTTTCCTTACCTCCTCTAGTTTGAACACTCCTCCTACGTAAGGCTGGATTTGACCATCTTGATAATATGAAAGAGCTGAAGAAATGGTTGAGGAGAAGATTGGGAACTCTTCATCCCGGTACCGGCCCCAGAATAGTCCCAGAGCAGAGATGTTTTTCAGAAGCAGTATGTTGGCTGGAATGGAAGGTATAGTCCCTCCAGCAAAACCAACCACTACAATTCTGCCTTCAAAAGCCAGACTGCAAAGATGGAGGCAGAGAGAATGAGAGATTAGTTCTTGGACCAAATGGTTAATATAGCAGGTCCATAACATTTTGACTGGATCAAAATTTGTTCCTGAATGGATGGAAATCAGGTCATCAATGAAAGCAAAAGGGTTATTTCTAAAGAAGAAAAAGCAGATGTACAGTTCTCATGAAATTACAGATAGAGTAGGGCTTCTGAAATTTGAACTGGTTTAAAGCAGTTTAATCCAGGAATGGAGAACTTCCGGCCTTCCAGATGTTGCTAAACTACAACTCCCAGAATCCCCAGCTATTGGCCATGCTGATTGGGGCTGCTACAAATTGTAATTCAGCAACAGGTCACAGGTTGTCCATCCACTATTACTAATATTTTGGATACAATAAGTAAGAGATTTTTAAGAATAGAACAGTTGTGACCAAAAAATTGGAGATTTTCAAAATTTATTGGACATTTTCAGATATTATCCTGAACAATCAAGAAATTGTCTCCCACCTCATAAAAATCAGATACATTTACAGAAGATAAAGTGATTAAACATGCAGGAGGCTTTTCTATTATTAGGTGAAACTATAATCAGTTCTTCCTCCTCTATCTTCTCAGGTACTTTTAAAAATATATTTCTCTATCAGTTCTCACATGCACTGGAAACCCCACACTGGAGACTCAGATTTTGGGGATTCAAGATTATTTCCATGCAGGCAATGATTATTCACCTTGCATGGCCACCAGGGAATGTCCCTAACTCAAACTGACCAGAAAGGGGGAGAATTTTTCAAACTTACTGACAGCTCACATCCAGCAGAATGTCAACACACATACAGCCCAGGTCAATCAAGGAATTATGGAGCTGTAGGTTCAGCTCATGGCATATGGTGGGGAAGGAAATGTAAGAGTTTAGGGTTGTATGCAATCCCGAAGCCTTTTTCTGTGAGCTTGGAAGTCCCAATTGTTATCACTGCCAGAAACTGGTTCCAAGGTTTCCCACTACTTTGAAATGGCAAACACACAATCCAATAAAGTCAGTATGGCCTTATATCAAATAACTGTAACTTATATCCATATCAAACAGCCTTGATGTAGTTCTTAAAGAGCTGTAAAATCCCTACCAATTCCAGGAAAAAGCACAAAACCCTGGCCTCACCCATGTACATCTTCATCCCACTCACTACCGTCCTTGCCCTAAGAAACCAAAAAGTTGCCAAATTTTGCCTTCCAGAAGAAATAGATCATGGCTTTAGCTCACCTATGCAATGCCTGCTTGAAGATGTCCCCACCAACGGTGTCAATAACCACATCAACTCCCTTGTCTGATGTCAGCTTCTTCACCTCTTCTCTCAGATTAGCCCCACTGTAATTCACACTCTCAACAGCTCCCTTCTGGATAGCCAGGTTGCATTTGCTGTCACTTCCTGCTGCTGCTATCACCTGCAATCCCAAAAGACAACTGTACAATCTTACAACTGAAATGGTTGAATTATAGTGGATGAGCCCCTTCCATTCACAGTTAAAGCCAACAGAGCCTTCCCCAGCTTTGAACTCTCCAGATGTATTGGATTTCAACTCCCATAATTTCTAGGCACCATGTCCAATACACCTAGCACACAGTACGTCAGAGAAGGCTGCTCTAGCATGAATTTGGATGGAATCTAAGTTGGTGGGTCTGGTTGCATTTTTAGGTTTCTTCCTTGTATTTCTTCGTAAGTATAATTAATGCTATTTCCTGCAAGGGAAGCTTTGTGGGAGGAGAACTGCCCATTATTCTTCCTTCATTCTGCAGTTTTAGAGCAGCCTTCAGAACAGAGCCATGACTCCTAAATTGATTATGGGAGGAATAATTGAAAACTGCCTCTTCTTTTCAACTGACAGGGCCCTCTACTGTGAATGACCCCTCTTGGAACTGGTAAGGAGCTCTTGTAGGAAGGAATGGCAACTCTGAACCACTGCAGTCTGATAGAGAAAGCTAATTTCATGAGTAGAATCTTGTTTGCTTACTCATTCATGACCTGATTTTACTGAAGTCATTTTTGGTAACCAGAAATGGTAAAGGAGCTTTTTCAGGATTCTTGTCTGATCTGGAGGATTGTTTAGAGGTCACCCCCAACTGATACTGGTGGAAGAGGGCATACCTTCACTTTAAGAGCATTAGCTGCGACATCTACAACTGCAAGTCCTGTGGCACCAGCGGCTGCAGTCACCAAAACAGTTTCTCTACAATAAACAGAAGCATAGTTTGAGACTGGAAAGATGTATTAAATGCTGGTGATCTAAAATATCGTCTGTCTGGTACACTTCCTCTGTCCACCCCACCCCAGTGTCCATCTACATTACTAGACTCACAGACGTCCAGGGAAGCAATGGCAGACTGAAGACAGCTCCACTTTCAATGGAGCCAATGACTGCAGTGGAACAAGGAGCCAGCAAACAGATCAGTGCCTTGAGTTCCTCTCTGGATAAAAGTGGGGACCTGGGATCGCCCACAAGCACTCCATAAAGAGGTTCCCCATGAGAAAACCATAAAACAGCAGTCTCTGGCCAGTTTCAGGGCTCTGGGAGCCAAGGGAAAGTCAGCTTTCCCCAAGCCATGGTTCAGAGCCTTCAAACAGACACTGGGTTCATCCACTTCCTCTCTTAATCACTTCTGGAAATTGCTTGTTAACTGCTTTTGGATATTAAGAACCTTCAGAACAAGAAGTTTCATCACACCAGTTGATTCACTGGGTGATTCTCCTTCAATCCTCAGTGAAAGAAGTTCCATGTAAGTTTAAGAATTTATTTTTAAAAAAATAAACAGCAAAAGGGTGATCAGAATGTTGTTTTTGGAAAATTATAAATGGACTAAGGGTGGATGGATGGATTGGAAATAAAGTTTTGAAATTAATTATAAGAATCCTTCCTGTGGGTTGTTTAAAATCTTATTTAAAATATATGAAGATTTTGAATCTAAGTGTAAGAAATCTTCCTGTGGGAAAATGTTGTGGATAGAGAAAAACATGATAAGAGGAGACTTTGAAGGCTGAACACTAGAGGCAACCAGAAAGACTAAAGATTATAATTAAAAGAGAAGAGACTCACTAATACAGAATAGAGGAAAGTATTTTAACTTTGGAAGAATATTTGGGAACAATGTACTCATAAATTTCTCTTAAGGTTGTCTGGTACCATAAAAATGGGTTTAAAAGAAGAGATAGAACAGGATACACCTGAAAATCAAGCTGTTTTGGATTTGGATTTAAAAATACTGGATTTACAAATTAAACTTGCAGGTGTCTTCATAACCAAAAGGGACATACAGATAATAAATCAGAAGAGTGACTTGGACAACATTCTTATTTTGGACTTACAAAAGAGATGTGTTACGCTCATGAAGAAGTTCCTGAGAAAAAAACAAAAACAAAACGAAAAGAAATCAGCTTTTGGACCCTATTTAAAGGGAATAAACATAAATATTTTTAAAAGTAAAAAAGAAGGAATACAAAGTTGGCTTATTTGATCTCTCTCTCTCTCTCTCTCTCTCTCTCTCTCTCTATATATATATATATATATATATATATATAGAATAAAACCAGGACTGAATGATGAGGCATTAAAAATTTGTTTACAGATGAGATTTTTTTTTTCAGGTAGTCCTCACTATCTGACCACAATAGGGACTGGAATTTAGGTCACTAATCAAATCAGAGCTGATTTTATGACCTTTTTTACCACGGTCATTAAGCAAATCACCGTGGTTGTTAAGCGAATCATATGGTTGTTAAGAGAATCATGTGGCTGTTAAGTGAATCCTGCTTCCCCAATGGACTTTTTTGCTGGAATTAATGACTGCAGTGATTCGCTTAAAGACCGTCGTAAAAAAGGTCGCAAATCGCAATCATGTGACTACAGGGGTCATAAAGCACTTTTCCCAAGACCGTTGTAATTGGACCATCGTTAAATGAATGGTTGTTAAGCGAGGACTACCTGTATGTATTTTCAGAGAAAGTGATAAGCTATGGTGTTGAAAGGAAAGGATTATAAAGTTGGCTGATTTGATTAAGGTTAAAATATAGATGTTGTTATTTCTGGTATGCATTAAACTTGTGAAGGAGTTTCTGAGAGGAGACAAAGAGAAAATGATAAGAAATTAACTTGTCAGACACTATTTGAAGGGATCAAGATAGTTAAATATGTTGTTGTTTCTGGTAGCTTTTAAGAAATTTTTCCTGACTAGGTTTAATGATGAGGTTTTAAAGATTTGGTTATAGATGTGAGGTAAGATATGGGAAGAAGAATTTTTTGTTGTATTTTTAAAGAAAAGATAAGTTACTATGTTGAAAGGAATATGAAACTTATCATTTTAATTAAAGTTAAAATATATATGTTGTTATTCTGGTAACTCTTAACAGGCTTTTGCTGATCAGGATTGAATGGCGAGGCTTTATAATTTGTTTATAGATAAGAGATGAGATATGGGAAGAAGAAATCCTTTGCTGAAATGTTAGAGAAGGTGATAATTACTGAAATTGTTTGTACTTGTCTTGATGAAGGAAGAAGTCATTTTATTATATATCTTTTTTCCTTTTTTCTCTCTGTCTTCTTTCTTTTTATTTGCACGTTTTATTTTTTATTTTTATATTTTTCTTAGTTTGTATTCGTTTTTTATCTTTGCATTTTTAAACTTTAATAAAAATTATTATAAAAAAATACATTACTAAGCTTACTATGGGGAAAACTAGACCCATCAGACCAGGCTGAGATCACACGTACAGAGGTGCTTTGCTATGTTCCCTTCCAGTCTTCCCAGAGCTGGCAAGAAATTATGCTGCCCTAAATCTGGCTGCTGCCAGAGCACATCCTTAGTGCACACCTGCAATGGATCCGTGCTGTACTGTTCTTCATACAGCTTTAACAGGAAGACATTTTAAGGGACATAATTGGTAATTAGTTGGAACTCCAGCTCTACCCAGTATCCTTCATTGTGTGAAAAACATTCTCCAACTGATATGAACATCGATCCGGGTTACTTTGTGCATTGCTTGCTTTTTTCTTTCCTGTTGCAGCATTTTTATTCTTAATAAATATGGGTTGACCGGTGGATCATTTAACTTATCAGCCACTAGGTGGCAGGAAAGGGTGACTTTTTTTTTGTATTTCCAGGATGCCATCTAGGGTCATCTGGATTGTGCAGATCAGTGTTGTGGAAGAGTTTGGGAAAGGGATTTTTCTATGGAGATAGGCGTGATACCTCTTAACTACCATAAGAACACAAGAGAGGAAATGAGGAGTCAGAGCTTCCCTGGGAGCTACAACTACTGAGAAGGGAACCAAGTTATTTGATTACTTGAATTACAGGTAGTCCCCAATTTAAGAACGAGTTAAGGTCTGTCCTTAAGTCGAATTTGTACGTAAGCTGGGACAGTATTATTGTATAATACCATATAAGTAGTATTGTGTAATTAATTCAAACCATTGTGGATTGAACTCGAATCATTGTGCATTTAACTCAAATTTTGCTACAATAGGCTCCGTTCTTAATGATGGGTCATCATTAAACTAAGCATTCTTAACCTGGGGACTACCTGTACTTTCATTAAAATACAGATAGTCATTTTCATGGCCTTGCACCCTCTTGGCCAATCAACCAATTTAAAAACCTAACTTTAGAAGTTCCCTTGTAGCCAAATCATCGCTGCTGAGCCCAGGGACCAGATGCAAGGAGGCCAGACCAACTGGGGATAAGCAGATCACCACCCCAGACCACAAAACTTTAAGCCATGCACCATGGATTATCCAGATAGGAGATCTTTGAGCAAGGATAAGAGGGAAAAGAAATTTCCAGAACGGAGCAGCTAAAGCTATGTTTGGGCTGCTTTGCGTCCAGGCTTAGGAGAAGACAGAATTGCTGGTACGAGGACAAATCCTCTGGAAACCATTTGTGGGGCTTCATGCTGAGGCAAGGAAACTCTGTGGATGTGATTTCAAATTTTTATAGGCTCCTCTGGAAAAAACAGTGAAAACTTGAGAGAAAGTCAGAAGGATCTCTAACTAATCTTGAGGACATAAGGTTGAGCAAGACTGACCTAGTAGTACTTACTGCCTGCCCTAATTCTATATTTCCTTGCTCCTTGGCTAACTCACAGGCTGAAGGGACAGACACAGAATGTAGGGTTATAAGGGCACAACGCAAATGCTTCTAACTTCTTCAGACAGAGGTGGTATAACTAGGGAGGCAGCTAACATTTTGGGCAACAGCTTTGTAAGGAATATTGAACTGCTCCTCCAGCCTCCTAATTCTTAGCAGTTCACTTTGTTAGGAAAAGAATACGCCTTACTTCTAATCTGTTGGCACCAAAATATCAGCATATTAAAAATAAAACAAAAACTCACCTGCAATGTTTACCTAATTATACATTAGATTGAATCAAACTATAAACTGGAATAGTGAAACAACTCTGAATGTTATGTAAATAGACAGATCTTGGTATTTTCCTGGCAGGGGAAGCCTCAAGACAGGCATCAATTACTACAGGACACAGAATTGCAACACAACCCAGAACTGTGTTGGCCAAACCTAAGATTTCATTGTACTATTACTGGGCCTCCACTCACCCTGGCTGTGTTTGTGCTCTGTGTTTCAAGGCCAAGATTGCTGTCCCATAAGAAGCAGGCAGTGCTGCAGCTTCTTCATAAGGTACTCCTTGCGGGATCTTCCAAAGCAACTTTCAAAAGAGAAAATGAAATGAAATCCTGAACACAGGTATCACGAACCCTCTGAACTTGTTATTCTTTGAACTTATCTTCTGTAATAAGGAACTCCAGAACACAAGTGACAATCCCTATTAACCAACCATAGGAAATGTAGCACATTTACAAAGTAATTTTTCCAGAGGTCCATAATCAAACCACATAAATATGCTGGCACTTTGACCAGCAGGACAGAGGAAGTGGCTTTTGTGTGCTCTTACAACTGCAAAAGGTTGGTTTTCCAAGAAGGAAGAATACTCATTTTCTTCTAATTTTACTATAATCTGAAGAACTTACCTCTTTTCCCTATTGGATAAGCTTCCTATCGCTTGAAGCCTTGACTAGAGGACTATTTATAAATTGGGTTTTCTTTTATTACTTCATATATTTACTCTTCCTGTTGTTCTTTCCTCTTTTAAAGTTCGGTAAAATGAGCTAAACTTAATTTTGTGAACATATAAATAAAATTAACTGAATAAATCATGAGTGATGAATATTCATGTAATTCCTCTATTTTCTTACCTTCCCCCCCCCTTTTTTTGCAAAGAATTAAAAAAAAATACATTTTGGGGATTGCTTCTTTGTACCTTTGGATCTGCAATGTATTCTTCCGCCAGAGCTTTTCTCTTGGTCACCCCAATGACACAGTCCCCCTGTCCAAAGGCACCATCAGAGAACCATCAGGATTAGAAAAATTGACACTTTCCCCCTCTTGCCATGAAATAAGAACACAACTAAACAAGTAGAAGATATTTAAAATATCAACGACATTTTAATCAGCATTCCACTATGTTTATCATAGATTGGGTATAGAATGAATGAATGAGATTTATAAACCACCATATTCCAGAAGCTCTGGGAAAGGTTGATTGTTAAAAATCTTGTTACTACTGAAAACATTTTGTGGAAAGATTGCTCACAATTTCCCACTTGGCTCCAAATGAGTAAAGTCAACAATGATTTGTAAGCTTTTATTACAGCTTATCCATTACAATGTGGAGTATTTGAAGAATAAGGAATTTTACTTAATTTCAAATTAAGGGAATCTCATCAATATTACATAATACTCTAATGAGATTCTCTTGAATATTTCAAAACACTCAGGAAGGGTGAGATTTGAACTTGATGAGCCTCACTGCAACTCTCTGTGGTAAAGAATTCTTTTAAAATTTATTTCAGCTCATCATCAAAGAACTGAGCATGAAGATAATCCACAAATGACACTATAGTTGACTAAAATTGCATTACATTGTTAACTTTCTAGAATTTGTTAATGAAAGTGTAAGCAAAATGGTATATATTGCATTGCATAATTGGAAACAACATCCAGAAATTATTTTTGCTGAAAACTTATTAAGAAGTCAGAAACATTGCCCAAAAATACAACAAATAAACTTGGTTTATTGTTCATTTTACTTAAGACATATACATTGATTCAACATGACAGTATTTCAGTTTCTGATCTTCCCTGCTAGGTTTGCTATAAAAAAAAACACAGGAAGACCAAATTTCATCTTTCTTTGGATCAGTGGCATTTGGGAAACTATTGTTGCTGAAAAATTAACACAACAAAGACACTGAAAATCTGTACTATTATGAATAAATTAATTCAAATCCATGTTGGGTATATGAACAATATTCTTTCTAACCAATTACTTTCAGAGTGAAAATACTGGATATGGCTGCTTTAAAATTTGTGCATTTCTTCTTAAGAAGACATGTGCATTTATGTATATTCTCTTCTCTTTCTATTCCTGTCCTAATTCACAGATTACAACTGCAGTGGTCTAGTGAGCAACTACTTAAAGAATTTCCATATTCTTTTTTCCCAGGCCAGCAATGCACCAAATTTACATAACAAATTCCTCTTTTAAGGCTCACTCCAAAGAATCTTCCTTACCTCTTTGATGTTCGTGACAGCTTTCCCAGTCTCCACCACATCTCCTGAGTATTCCATTCCTAAAACAGAACATCATCACTATAACACAGAGTTGTTGCATGTATCATCAGTTACTTCCGCGCTAGTAGCAACCACTTTACATGCGGAGTACAAACACAGACCGGGTAACAAGGCAAATAAATGTTCCTTGTCTAATTTGCAATGTTATAACATATTCTGTGCCTAGCAAAAGATTTAACCCAAAGGAACAAATCTAAATTATAGCTGGCCTTCACTGTTTTCAGGAGATGCGGGGGAAGGAAGGTCAGTAATTTTCTTTGCCCTGTAATAATAAATGTACTCTGGATATCATCTCTCTCAGGTTGAATTCTTGGTGATTTTATCAACGTGTTCATGTAGTTATCTTGGTGGCAATAAGAAAATGGTTTACCACTTCTTCTTACTGAGATATTTTTCATCTTCCCAATCTAACCTGGAATCCTGGAAGTCCCTGGTGGTTTCCCTTTCAAATACCAATCAGGTCCTACCCTGCTTAGCTTCTGAGCCAACACAAGGCTGGCAAGTGTTGCTATCTCCTGAGACATCTACTTCATCATTTGACCAATGCATTCAGTTTGTAAGCTCCATTTTGAGGCTGAATCTAAAATGCAGACCACAGAGGTCTATCTGACCTAATTTGGGAATTATTTTCATTTTTTCCCCATCTCTTACTTTTTACTATATCTCATCTCAAGAGTTCTGGAGAATTTGAAAATGTGCACACTGTTTCGTGCCATTTTCCTTGATCCTTCTAAAAGTACTGGCCACCAATGAATTCTACATTATTCTCATAATAATATATATATTTGGATGTCCCATACTAAAATAACTTACATTAAAATCAGTGCTGAACATTGGCCAGAAGATGTCACCATGAGTACAATAAAGAGAATGTTTAAAAATGGAACAAAATATTAGTACTCTATGATTCTTTTCTTTAAAAAAAAATCCTGTTTATATATTTTTTATGATTTATCTATTGCTTCCCAGTGGTTGCATCTCAGATAAAAAATGTATGTCTGAAATTTGCATAGTCTTCTTACAAAGCAAGGATTCTCATCAAGAAAGCTAGGAACAGAATGGCAATTGATATCAGCCTTCCCCAATATGATGTTTTCAGGTGGGTTAGACTGCAATTTCTATCACAGGATACATTTATTCCAACACATCTGGTTGGAAAAGGCTGATGTAGCTGTCCTGCTTTTCAGAAATTCCAGGATGGAATTTTTGGGATGGAAGTAATTGGAAGAATACAACATTTTGACAGTTGTTTACAAAAATATATGGGAAGACACAGAGCTTAAGAATTATTACTAAAAAGGGACTTCCGGGGAAGGTATGGCAAACTGAAGACAGCTCTGTGAAAGCAAAGCCAATGACCGTAGCAAAGACTAAGGAACCAGAGAGTAGACCAGTTCCTTGGAACCTCTCTAGATAAAGAGAGGACGGGAGATCGCCCACACGTGCTCCAGACAGCTTCTCCCTGTGAGGAGACCGCAGGACAGCAGTTTTCCATGGGTTTCCACAGGATGAGCTATCTTGCTCACAACAGCAGCAGAGACCTTTAAAGGACACTAAGTTTGCAAACCTCACTTTCTATTTCTAAGCTATCAGATACCTTCAGAATGACAAGTTTGAAAACACTGGGTGAGTCTGCCTTTAATGCTGAATGAAAGAAAAAATTAATTATAAGGTTAAGAATGTAAAGAATCTGAAATAAACAGCAAAAAGCTAAATAAGATTTTGATCCTGGAAAGTTATAAACAGACTAAGGGTCCAGATAAAATTGGAATATTGAAACTTTTACAATAAGATTTTGAAATTAATTATAAAGTACAAACAGCTTCTCGTGGGTAATAGATCCTGTTTTGGTTTTTACAAGACATAACATAGATAAAGAATTCCATGATTTCAAAAATTGAACACTAGGGGGAATTAAAGATTTTAGGTAGAGGAAAGATATATAGGCCTGAAAGATGGTGCAAAACATTCTAACAATAAACATATTGAAAGAGACTTTTGAAGAATGGAATCAGAAAATAGTAGTCACAATAACAACAATGTCAGTAATAAAGTCTACTTCTATGGATAGATTATGTCCAAAAGATGTTATTGAAGAAATGTCAGATGTAGAACAAATTTTATCTGACAAGATAGAGATGGTATCAAAAGTGGATGAGCACTGATAGGCCAAGAGAATTATTTAGGATGTTTCACTGGATCTACAAAAGAAATTGGCTGAAGTTTTAAAATTTAAAAGGGAAATACAAATGACAAACCAAGAGTGACCTGGAAAAAATTTTCGTACTGGATTTACAAAAAAGGCTTGTTAAAGCCTTGAAGAACTCTGTGTGATGGGACAAAGAATAAATTAAGAGAAATCAAATCCTATGACAATATTTGAATGATCTAAAGATGAAGACTGTTAGAAGTAAAAGGAAGGAATATAAAGTTGGTTTATTTGATCAAGATTAAAATAAGATAAATTGTTTCTTCTAGCTACCCTTTATGGACTTTCTGCTGAATCCAGGACTAAAAAGATGATGCTTTATGGATTTGTTTTTTGATAAGAGATGGGACACGGGTTGAAGAGATAAATGTTTGTAACTTTAGAGAGGGTGAACAGTTACTAAATTTGTTTATAATTGTTGGGAAAAAGGTTGGTATTTCTTTATATATTTCTTTTCTCTTTATTATATTCTTACTTTTCTCTTTTTTTCTTTCTTTTTCCTTGTACTTTGTACTCCTCTCTCTTCTCTTTTCTTTAAGTTTAGTTTGTATTAGATGTTACTATTATACTCAAAATTCTTAATAAAAATTATATACATACAGCTATATACACTGCCTTATGTTAGAATTTCCACAGCAAGGAAGTGAGAAAGATGTCCACAAAAGCCTATATGTGGAACCCCAAAACTGTGTCTGACCTGTAAAATGTCTTATTTCCTTTCAGACAAACCTAGGTTATTGACCTCATACTTTATTTTAGTTAATCCTTCATATCTAATTTTTCAAATGGTTGTATACTTTTCTTCATCCAAATATATGCCATAAGAAAATATTACAATGAATTATAACAATTAATGCATGGGCTATTGAATCTTCAAGTCAGATTTCCACAAATTTGTCTTTACCAAACAACACAGATCACAACTTCCCTCAATCAACATTTCTAATGTAAGGAGAATAGAAGGACCCATTATAAATTACCTTTGTAAATACAGGTAGTCCCCGGGTTAAGAAAGCCTGGTTTGAAGATGACCCATAGTTAAGAACGGAGCCTACTGTAGCAAAATTTGAGTTATATACACGATGATTCGAATTAAATACACAATGGTTCAAGTTCATTACACAATACTACTTATACAGTATTATACAATAATAATACTGTCCCAGCTTACATATAAATTCAGCTTAAGGACAGACCTTGGGAATGGAACTCGTTCTTAAACTGGGGACTACCTGTACTGTTAAGACAACATGGCTAAAAATGGAGATATGCCATCATTACTGCTGCCCTTGGCCAGAACTGTGTATGCTATATAGCAGTTGTAGGATTAATTTTAATTATTTGCAGTCAGTCAAAGCAAACCAAGCTCTAAAGGTAAAATGGATGTGTTCAAGCAGATGCTACATAGCCATCTTTCTGTTTTAATTTGGATTTCTGCATGGAGCAGGAAGTTGGACCAGATGGCCTTTGAACTCTATAATTCCAATAAGACAAGTCTCCTCCAAGCTGAGTCCCACTCATGGTCACGTCATGAACATATCTATATTAATTTTCTTACCAGCAGTATCACAGTAGTTTGTTGCTACCTCCTTCAAGAATGTTTTTGGGATTTCCTGATCTAACTTATACTGTAGCTCTGACATTCTCTGGAACCAAGGCCCAAATCTGCTAAGCTTCTGAGCCCCAAGAAGACCAACGGGGTGCTGCCATCCATTGGGAAATTCCTGTCAAGGACTTATCTTTTCCAACAAGTCACTAGCCTTCGAGTTTGAACGCAAGCATGATCTTCATAACCTGCTTAGCTTAGTTCTGTTAATCACACAAAGGGGGGGGGATTTTGTTCTTATGTTAGGACTCCTTCTCACAAAGTATACAAGATTAAAATGTTTTCACTCACCCGGGGTGAATGGGAGGGAATGCTGTTCTTGGTAAAGACCCTGGCAGGCCAGAATGTCAGCAAAATTGACTCCACAGCAACGGACACGAATTCTGACCTACAAGCAGAAACAATCACCATTCCTCACACAACCAGAAATGTGTGTTTGTGTAAGAAAAGGAGGGGAGGGAGACAGGTTAAACATATCAATACCTTATTTTCTTCCTCTTTAGAGTGCAGGCACAGGGAGTGATCTGGTTAGCTTAGGAATGCAACAAATAGAAGAATTCTTTTCTATACATATGTAAGATAAATCTAACCCTGGATGCCATGTTGTGCAAGGGAAGAAGAGGAGACCTAGAAAAAAAGTGGATTCCTCATCTGATCCTGCTTCCTTTCCACAAGGACAATACACTGGTTTCCTGAGAATGGGGGTGAGTGGGAGCGTGTGTATGGGTGGTTTTTGTTTTGCTTTGTTTCTTTGAGTCAGGGTTGACTCCTGGTGACTGCCTGGACAATTCCCTGCAGTTTTCTTGGCAACATTGCTCGGAAGTGGTTAGCCATTGCCTCCTTCCTAGGGCTGAGAGAGGGTGACTGGCCCAAGGTCACCCAGCTGGCTTCGTGCCTAAGGTGGGGCTATGACTCACAATCTCCTGGTTTCTAACCACTACTCCAGACTGGCTCTCTAGAGAATAGTTTGATTGCATAAACTACTCTGGTAAGCAAATACCTATTCAATCAGTTCTGGCTAGCAGGAATAACTTCTGTTGAACTGGTAAGGAAGCTATTATAACCCCAGTTTCTTTTCAGGTTACGAATATGCCTTAAATTATTCATAAAGATAGGCATATCTTCCTGGATTCTTAAAGGATCAGCAACCCTTGCCAGTCATTTGCAAGACTTGGTCAAAGCTATGCACCCCATTAGGATTAAGCATACTCCTGCACGCAGGCCTGAAGCTTCTACAAATGAAGAAAAATATAACAAGATCTGATCAAGCTTCTAAATTCAGTGAAAACTACTGTCCTAGGGAATTTATTTGCTGTTTTATATTAACCCAATTAAATGTAGTAGGGATTCAACTACCACCAAAAATTTTGTTTCTGCTTTTCAATAGGACACTAATTTTTATTGTTTATTAATCATGTTGCCAGCCTTTTTTTATTGTCTCTTGTCTCTTTAAGAGCAGTCTATGTAGCAGATGACACTCTCCCTTTTCAAAGCATATCAGTTTTGATTACTGCATTGCAAACATTATCCAGCTCTCATGAACTAATCAACAAGAAATCCACAAGTCTGAGAAATACCAGCTCTCTGTGAAAATCCTCATTTGCATTCTCCAGTAGTAAGCAAAGTCTCTTTTCCCATACGCATCACGGCATAGTGAAAAGTTCTAGCTTAATATCGAAAAACATGATTGAAGAAGACATTCTAATCTTTGCATTCAAAGCTCAACCTATGATCCAATTTAACAAGTACATAAAATAAATGGGGAAGAAAATATAATTTATAAATATAATCTAAAGGAGTAGTTGTGTTAATCTTTTGTAACAAAACAACAGCACCTTAACGACTAACCATAACTATATAGCATAAGCCTTCACAGATCATATTCCACATCCTCAGATGTAGGCAGTAAATGCCCTGAGAAACTCTTTGGGGGAAAAGAATAACAAGAGAGGAGTATACTTTTTCTTTGTTTTAAATGACACACATGCCTCTTAGTTATTGGAAACACCAAGGAAAAACTAATCTCTGGTCTTTCAAAGCTTGAAAATGTTTCCCCGCTTTGTGAAATGTGCGGTAGCATGTGATTATAGTTCACAAAAAAGGCCAATTTTATTTTGTCTTTACAAAAATTATGTTTTCTCTCTCTCAACTTACGTGTCATGCTTTCTAGTTAGAGAATCACTTTTTTGCTTATACATAGCAAGCAGATATAGCATGTATATGATAGTTTTCCCTTTTTACCTGGTTGTCAAGTAATGATAAAGCAAATAATATTTATTGTATTTACACATTAATCTCAGTTAGAGTCATTGGTATTCATTAGCAATTAGGGAATAAAAGGACATGATTTTCTTGGTCTGTTTTAAGAGTCAGTTCATATGTTGCCTTTTCCCATATGCCAAACCAAGCCTGCAAATGCTCTTTCACCAGGTGCCTGAATTACCTACAAGCAACCTAGCAAGGATATCTTAAGATGCTTCAGAAGAACTGGCTCTTTTGCTCCCATCTATCAATGCACTATCAGATAATCCTCAGTTAATGATGGTAATTGGGACCAGCAACTCTTTCACTAAGCAACATGGTCATAAAGTGTGACATCAATGACCACGCTGACTTATGACAGCAATTCCAGTCGTGGTCATTAGGCAAATCCCTCCCAGTCATAAGGAGCAACATCACATGATCGCCATTTGTGACCTCCTGCTAGCTTTCCCATTGACTTTACTTGTCGGAAGGTTACAAATGGCAAACACGAGACCACAGGACACTGTGACCATTGTAATTGTGAGCTGGTTGCCAAGAGACTGAATTGTGATCACATTGTTGTCCCAGCTCTTTCAGTGTGACCACGGGGATGCTGTGATGGCCACAACTTTATTTTCCAAATAATTGTTTTAAAAGTTTTGAATAAAACAATAAAAGATAATACAAACTAGAAGAAAAAAAAGTATTAAAAAAACCGCACCCCACCCCAAGAAAACGACTTCCCACCCTCATCATGGCAAGTATAAACAATTCCCTGATCTCTTCATCTCCTCTTAGCTAACAAATATAAAACTTTTCATTCTATAACCCACTTCTTAACCATAAGTAAATCAAATAAGTAATGTCTTTTTCAATCCAGTTACCAGCAAAAGATCCAAACAAAGCTCTGAGATGTTAACATTAATTAACATATATAAAACACAACATTCCACATCTCAACTCTTAACTATAACAAAATCCCATTTAAAAGGCATAAAATGGTCCCAGTGTCCTAATATAAACAAAATGAAAAAAACAAGCATCACAAAAACAGACCATTTCTCCTTTACAAAAGACAAGCTCCAATACACAACATTCCAAGTAACAACTCATCCCATTCAAATACACATTCTATATCTCCACTCTAAACTATAAGCACATCCACATTTCATGAACATGAAATAATCCCAGTATCCTAATATAAACAAAAGACTAAAATTTAACATAACAAAGAGTAATAATTTCTCCTTTAAAAAGACAAATCTTCAAACTTCCTTACTTTGAATAAAGAGAAACAGTTAAATGCAAAGGCAGTTTAAGTGCTATAAAATTAGGATTACATAAAGTAACTATAGGGGAAAAAACTTTTACATCATGTTAAATGTAAGCAAATATATTATACCATATTTTTCCAATTAAGATATCAATAAAGCCAGAAAGAACCACCCAGAACAACAACATATCCCATTTTATCCCTGGTCAAAGAAACTGACTTTGTAGTCCTCTTCTATACAGTCTTTCTCTGTAATCCATTAGGATAATTACTGATCCTTGATACAATTTTCTTTAGCACTTTAAGCAGTCTTTTTTGTAAATCCAACAAAAGGAAATTATTCCAATTGTTCTCGGGGATTATCATTTTTATTTCCTTCTTGATTTTTAAAACCTCAACCAGTTTTCTCTCTATATCTGATGACAGATTCTTATTCAGAGTCTCGTTCATATTTTCCTCAAGTAAATTTTGCTGCATATCTTATTCTGTAACATCTTCATCTGGGAACAAACTGTTCTCAAGAAGACACAACATAGCTGGCATTTCATGGCTCAGGTCTCTACGCAGTTCTTCAAAGATGTATCTAAATGCCATTATTAGTTGCTTGTTTTATAACTTCAATCTCAAAAATAATTTTCCCCACAGACATATTTATTTCAAAAAAAAAATTCAAAGTCTTAATGTTCAAAGTCCAAAACTCCATTTTCTGAGCCCTTAAAACTTTCTGTAGCCAAAACCTTGTCTTACTTTTTGCTGTTTAAGTTCTTAAAAACTATAAAATAGATCTTCATATTCTTATATTGAAGAATAAAAGCAGTCACCTGGTATTTCCAGTCTTGTCACTCTGCAGGTGCCTAACTTATTTAAAATAGTTAATAGGCAATTTCTGAAAATAGTTAGCAAGGGAAGTACATGAACTTAGTGTCCTTTGAAAAACTCTGGTTGCAGTTGGAGCAAAAATGGCAAATTCCCCCATCTCCCAATTCCCCACCACAACCCGAGATCACTGTCTTGCAGTCTCTTTGTATGGAAGAGGAACAACCATAAGAAGAAACCGCTTGGGGGATCTTGTGTTTCTCTCTGATCCAGAGAGGATTGTAGGAGCCGATCTATTTTGGCTCCCTTGTAAAATGCTGCAGATGTCAACTCTGCTTGTCTGCGGAGCTGTCTTCAATCTGTTATCTTCCCCGGAAGCCCATAATGGCTGCAACTTCAAGGATTGACCATAAGTCTCCTCATTCAGTGCCATCGTAACTTTGAACGGTTGCTGAATGAATGGTCATTAACCGAGGACTACCTGTAAATGAATCAGGCTTACCAATGGGCTAGAAACTATTTGGGTAGATTAGTAAATTCTTTAGAAAACTGTAGTAACAGTACACTTTTCTTTCAACCATTTTGTAACAAGTTGACTTCCTTTCCAGAGGCTCTTCAAGAAATGACAAAGTAATCACATTATTTACCAAGGCCAGATGATGGTTTACAACTGAGAATAGTCCATCAGGCAAGATGGAAAAAACCCAAGGGGGGAAAAAAGGAAGGGGAGAAAAAGGTATAGCTGGTATTCACGCAACATCTGTACCAAGTTAGTCTTAAGTGGAGTGCAGGCATAATTCTATTACATCCCACAGCTTTGGACTCTATTCAAAGAGTCCAATTTGGATTCCTCCCAAAGTGCTATTTTCTTATCAAAGGACTCTACCAGAGGTCTGAATGAAATGTTTCCAATGGCCTACATTGAAAGAGCTGAGGGCCACACACTGCCCAATCTGTTTTAAACAAATATTCAAGGTAATCTAAATCCTACAAACAAAACCATCTTAACTGATAATGTAGAAGAACTTTTAAAATTAACCTTAAGCATCCCAAATATTGTTACTTGTTTACCTCGTGTGGCTGAAGCAAAGCAGATGGGACATCCCTAATAACCAATGGCTTTTTCAGTTCAGTGCACAATGCTGCTCGATAGGTCCTTTGGGGCTGCAGGAAGATAATGCTGCCTGGAGAAATGGGGTCCCATGATTTTGGGCCAAAAATATTCCTGCAAAAAGAGAAACCATGGAAGCATGATTCTCAGAGCACCCAGCTAACTCATTTCTTCTTTAACTTTCTTTCTAAATAAGTTCTCTTTTCATTAATCCTATAGTTGTAGATGCAAAAACATTCCTAAGATCCATTTGTTAATCATTGCAAGCTTATGCTATAAAGGTTTGATCCCAGGAGCATTAACGTTATATTCATCTAAATGTGATTTGACATCCTCTCCACATCTTCCCAATGAACCCACATAGGGCTGCAGCATATCTTCACCCTTAAAATAGCTGGGTTCAGAGTGTATTTGGTAGTAAAACAGTATGAAGATACTATCTAAATAATGACTAACTTCTGTTTCTTCATGGACTCCTAATAACAATTCTCATCTAGAAGAAATTATTCACTAAAAGAATCTTCTCCTATTCATTTCCTTTGGCTCTTCTTGATAAGGGTTCCCTCCCCAGCCCCTAACACTAGTTTTATGTTTAATTCAGATACCATATAGTCCTTCTTATAACTCTAAGGAAATACATGTCACTTCATAAACCCTGCTCTGCACCTATGTATACTCAGAATATCTTTCCAGAAACCTAAATGCAAGATGTTTCCCTCAGAAATAAAATGATCAAACCAATCTATCCCCCTAGATCATCCTTTCCCAACATAGTACCCTCTAAATATTGCTCTCTAAATATCTGGACTTTAGCTATTTGGAGAAGGCTGCCATAGATAGTTCAGTTTTATAATGATTTTGTCCATCACTGTTACAGAGCAGAAGTGCTTATACAGTATGATATAAATAAATGTACTTAAGTGGAGAAGAGAGGAGTTTATGTTGAATTCAAGTTGAAGGATATCTTGCAAGCCATCTAGTCCAACTTATATTTGATTCAGGAAACCCAGGGCTAGAGTATTCCCACCAGATGACCATCCAGCCTCCGCTGAAGACTTCCATTAATGGAGAGGTCACTTTCCTTTAAGCAGTTGGCTCAATTGTCTTATCAGAATGTATGTTCCTGTAATTTAAGACCATTAGATCTAGTGTTTGCCATCTTCTGCATAGCACTTTACAGGACAGCTATTTACTGAGTACTATCACCAGTTTGGTGTAGTGGTTAAGGCACCAAGCTAGAAACTGGGAGACTATGAGTTCTAGTATCACTTTAGGCACAAAACCAGCTGGGTGGCCTTAGGCTAGTCACTCTTTCTCAGCCCTAGGAATGAGGCAATGGCAAACCACTTCTGAAAAACCTTGCCAAGAAAACTGCAGGGACAAGTCCAGGCAATCACTGGGAGTCAACTTGAAAGCATGGATACAAAAAATTTATATATATATATATATATATATCTCCCCCCAGTGCCTAGTCTCCAGGTTCTCCAGACTAAATGTATCTAGCATTTTCAATCTTTTCACATAAAATTGGTTTTACAGATCACTGCCCATCGTAGTTTCTATGAATACTCTCTCATTTGTTACAGCCTTCTTAATATGAAACAAAAGCAAATGGACATGTTGAAAGCCTTCAAGAGGCAGCACCCCTTGTCTTCCCTGAATGTGCACAAAATAACCATGCAGTGGAATGTATACGACGATTAAGGATATCACAGTGGTGTGTTATCTCAGCCTCTCCTGGGGTGCCTCTCACTCCTGGGAGTCTGACTCAGCCACAGAATACTTATTCATTCCATTCAATAGAGAATGAATAACTATTTATACCTATTCAGAGTTTGTAAGTGATAATTAACTGCAGCTACAGCTGTCCATTCCGAGTCTCCCTTATATTTCCTAACTAAGTATGGTAAGATTGCCAGTAGTCATCACTATCTTCTTTACCTTGTGAATTCAATTTTTCTCCAACATTACTGTTTAAAACTCACCTACTCCAAACCATGGGTACATCTATCCTCATCCCAGAACAACTTTTTGTGATTTGATAAACTGGATTGTAGCCCATAAAACATTGTAACTTTGTTCATCTCTGAAGTACACAAAGACTTTCTGTTTTAGATGTCTTGAAAGAGAAATAACCAGATTATAAAAATCTCTTAATATGAATTCAAATTTCTCAGTCTGGAAGTCTCCCAACCCCATAAATAAGAGTGCAGAAAATGAATTGTTTTTATCTTTGAGAAGCTGGCAAAAAGTCCAGACTTCCGTATATATCCCCAAAGGTTAAGCTAGTTCTGTAAATCATTCTTAAGGTTTCAAAGCTTGTTAAATGCTAAATAATTAATCAATCTTTCACCTAATTTTAAAAGCAATAGATCATTTCTGAATTTGTTTCTCCATTTTTGAATTTGTCTCTTTAATAAATACATTCATCTGGAAATGGGGATGAAGTTGGCTCCTGTGCGCAGCCTGAGATCTTACTTATCCACTAGATTGCTGAGCTTACGCATTTAACTAGTTTTAAAGGCATTATGTAAAGCCAAAAAATCCTCCCAGTTTCTCCAAATGCATAGAATTCTGAACTGTCCACACAAACATTCAGGCAAAGAGAACAAAGACAATGGCAACATTCCCTTTCACATATACCACGTATCTTCTAGCAGTGTTCCTCAATCTTGACAACTTTAAGATGAGTGGACTTCAACTCCCAGAATTCCTCAGCCAGCCATGCTGGCTGGGGAATTCTGGGAGTTGAAGTCCGCTCATCTTAAAGTTGCTAAGGTTGAGAAACGCTGTTCTAGCATATATGAATTTGGAAGGTGGAAGTGTCAGTTCATACAGTGCCACTGGACAAACTACAGACCCTGCTAATGTTTTTGGTATGCGGGATTCATACTAAAGTTAAAGTTGCAATCCTCTAGTTCCCTACGAGTTGATCTCACTGAACTCAATGCTTGCTTCGGAACGGACAGGCAAAGCTGCCATCAGTCCATTGAGATCAGCCCGGCGATAAAACTAGCCGGCGAACAAAGCTGAGGTTTGTTCTGTTAAGAAAGGGGACAGCGGGGATCCTCCCATCGCAGGCGGGAAGGGAAAAGCAGAACTCCGTACTTCCGTGACCGAACTGGAAGAGAATGTCGGCTTGTAAGGCAAAAAGCAGAGAGAAAGGCGGGCAGTTAGGACTGGGGAAAGACGGCATTTGCGATAAGCAAAAACCTGGACCTGCGACACGCCAACCAGGGAGCGCTCCCGACCCTCAGGCACCAACGCAGCGCCGCGCCTCCGATCACCCTCGCCATGCCTCCCGGAGAAGGCAACCTCACTGTCGCGGGCGGCGCCTGTCTTCCCTTCCCGTTTTACCCAAACCAGATCAACCGCTGTTGGCTTTTTGCTCACCTCCCACTAGAAGTCTCCGCCTGCCCGGGCTGCCTGGGAGGAACTGCTTAGCACAATGGGGACGGACAGACGCTTCCCGCGCCTGTCCCGCCGCGCTGGGTTTCTCTCCAGGGGACGAGTGCGCAGGGTGGCCGGCGTTCCGCGGGCCTCGCCAAAACCGCCGCTTTGAAAAGCGATCATAGGAAAGCCCAGTTTGGGCGATTTCGTGACCCCATAAAGATTGAGAGGAGATGAAAACCCAATTCACGCACCGCTGCGCTTGCCATTTATCGAGAGAACGCGACTTCATCTGAAGTCCTGTTTCCGCTTGGCCAGCAGAGGGGCGGCTGCGGACAGCCTCGAAGAGATTCCGGCACACGCAGCAAGGCAGAGTCGAGAGTGTGTTGAAATTTGAGTCGACCCCTCGCTGTCCGCCTGGATCTGGGTCTGTAGGCAGCTGCACGAAAGGAAGAGGAGGGGTAGCGACTGCGTGAAACCCTTGCAAACAAGTTTATTGTGCTGTAGAGTGTTGCAGACTACACTCCAATTACAGCAATCAGATGCAAGATGTGCCTTGAAAGAAATATAATAGCGCTGCGAGAGACAATATGGGGCCCTTCGGGTATTTCAGACTACAACTCCCATAGGCTTTTACTACTGGTTATGCTGAATGGGGCCGATGGCTATTGGAGTTCAAAACATTCAGAGCATTCCTATTTACTTATTTCTGGCACCTGCCTTCTGCATTGGGATGCTTTTCAGATGCTTTTTCCACTTCCCAATTATAGAGAGCCCTGGGATGGATTGATTAAAACATTTGTATGTCCTTCCAATTGAGACCATGATTATGGGTGGCTATGAAAAAAGAGAAAACCATAATCTATAGAAAACAACACATTTCATTAAAATATACTAAAACAGTAAAATGGTTATCAGAACTGAAATCTTCATTTCTAGTGGTCTCCTGTCTAAGTTCTCACCAGGATCTCATCTCTGGAAAATTTCTCTCTGGAATATTAAGAAATTATATTAAGAAATTATCTGGACAGAATTTACTGAACTATTTAGGTATAGAGGGAGTTGTGCTTACTTTTGAAAATGTACAAGGTGGATGGGCCTTTTCATTTTCATAAGAAAAATAAACCACTAACAACACAGGGCTGTTTTATAAAGATCTTTCTTTTTGTGACATTTCCTAGATTGTGGTTCTACACATTCATGTGTAGAAGTGCTGCAAAAGGGAGAGAGCTCACACTTCTGTGAGCAAGCTTGTGAGATACTTCAATTGTGAAAAGAACAGGGAAAAAGCCAAGGGCCTAGGCCATTATGAAAGTCTTTTTTTTCCCTGGAAAAGGATAAATGCTAGCCAGATTTCATTTGTGCTGATGCTTGCCTTTCCATGAATGTAGGTGGAGTGAAAAAGCCACATATTTTATATGCCTGGTCTGTATACAAAGCACTTGCTCTAAATCTCTTTTATAATGGTAGAGAATTTGAGGAATCCAAGACATTTTAACATCAGGCTAGTTGGTACCCCTCTCATAAGACCTTACAAGTTAGGATGCTTCAAAAACTGTTCTGCATTAAATCCTTCCCAAAACATATTTCAGTTTCTTACTGCTGTGATCTGGCTTTCAAATAGAATGGGTGTTGGGGAGGGAAAATAGGAGGATACTCAGCACTTACAAGACAAACATTGATCCATTCCTTGGAAACTCTGGGAAAAACTCAAGCTACCTGATTGCTTTTACTAATCAGAGAGACAGTTTTCTCCAATCTAGTGTTTTCCAAGTGGATTGGACCAACTTCCTTAAGTCCTTGGGGGCTTCTTATGAAATTTAGCAAGTCTTAGCCTATAGTCATTCAAGATCATTTGTACTGATAGATGTGCTGCTTCTGTGTAACCGTTCCAGGAAATTCTATGTGATCAATTTTTTAAAAACCTGTGGTTCTAGTCAGTGATGAATTACAAATGGAAAAGAAAAACAAGCAAAATAGCCTTTTCTAAATTCTAGGAATGTGTAATTACAAGCTAAAGGATATTGACTAGACTCCCAATCGCAAATGGAATGGCAGTTTAAGCCTTTAGTACTTGGATTACAATCTTTAACTTCCTACCATTCAAGACTTATTTCAGAATAGGCATAGACAGAATTTACAGTTTATATGCAACTTTATGTGTTGTTGGAGGTGATCCATATATAGTATTTCAGTTGTTCCCTGCAAGACCAAGGAACAATTGCACCTAACTATTCATAGTTGTGTTTATCAGAAGTAAAGTCATTTTAAAAATGAACTCAGTTCTGGTGATTATGTGGGCACATCCACACAGGATAAAAGTGATTTACCATTATCTTTTACTGGGATTTTTTTTTAAACTTCCCAGTCTGGCCCACAAACTTAGAATTCATGGGTGATTTCCTATCCAAATACTAGCCTGGCGCAACCCTGTTTATCTTCAGAGCCTAGACAAAATCACCCTTTGTTAGGCCTGAATAAAATATCAGAAAATGCAGAAATCTTCAGGCAAAAAGCATGTTACAAAAAGAATTCTTGCAGATCCTTGTAACATGGACATTGGTTCTAATAAGGACATTATGCTACTACAGTATGTTTGTTTGTTTGTTTGTTTTAATGGACCCAAAGGTAAGAGTACTTTTCATGTGACTTGGGGCAATTTACACTGCAGTCTAAGCTGCTGGTCTCCCATGCTGGTCTCAGCTGTTTTTTAAGCCAACTTCAGAAATTCCAAGCCAGATTGCAGTGGGTTGGCAACAGGGCTGGGTGGGTGCTCAGTCCAAACTATCATCACCCCAGGACCTCAGTAGCTATTCCCCTGCTTCTTGCCATTCCCATTTATGCAGAGAAGACAAACCTGGATGGCTGGCCCCTGTGTAGATAGGTCTGCCAGTATCCTCACTTTCCTTCTAGGGACTGTTTCTTACTACAGTAGTTTTTATGCATGTCCTTTACTTTCCGAAATCATTATTCAGGTGCACATGGATGCCTTCACACCCTCTTCCCATATTGTCTTCTTTTCTGTCACACTAACACAGACCTTTCTTTTTTCTCCCTATGGTACCATTTTTTTGCTCTGATGCCACAATAATGTAAGTAACAGAAGAACAGCTTATTCTGTCATTCCTACATTCTACTGTAGGTCCATGAAAGTGTTGTAGCCAGGAAGATCCAATACTCCACTTCATAGAAACGAAGTAACAAAATGCCTACCTTGCAAATTGAAAATTAAAGGGGAAAAAGGGAAGGAAGTGGCTCTGGAGCATCTGCTCTGAGAGGCTTAAGACTGCTCAGGTAGAAAAACTGCAATTATGAATCAAAGCTGAAAGTCATGGGCAACAGGAATAGGAAGAGGATGACATTTACTTCTGTACCCAGGGAGTGTGCGTGGCCCATAGTGGCAACAGACCAAGAAGGAAGTGCAGATCTGTCCTTGTTGCATTAAGCTACAGGCATAAGGTTCATGAGAAGTTTCCATCTAGCCTGGCAGCTGAACTAGACATATTTTTACACGGTGATTGTGTTAATGTTTTATTTTCAATTAAAAGAAAGACAAGCAACTTATCCAGAGTGTGATAATCATATTTTATTTATTAATTTACAGGATTTATATGGATGCCTATCTCATGTAATGACTCTAGGCGGCTCACAACAATCCATAAAAACATCACTAAAAACCCTTCCCTCCCCTGCACAATGGCTGTAGGGGACCATGGGGATGACCTTGGGGAAAATATTCAGAAGCCATTATAAAAACAGGATCGTAAGTGCAGAGATGCCTTGAGCCCTGGGAAAGGAGAAATATTAGTAAGAGAATCAGGCTGGCTCCTCTCTGACTCAATGGGGTGTAAGAGGGAGGGAAGGGAAAACACAGACTTGCAAGATTCTATTATCTTTATTGAGCTAGGCTATATTAACAGAATCTTCTTATGGAGTCTGTTTCCTGATCTGGACAAATTCAGAGATCTGACAATTCCTATATCCTGGGGCTCTCAAGATGCCACATACAGAACCACTCAGCCACCCACTGTTTAACTCCAGGAAGACCATGGGCATTGTGAAAAGGCCACCAACTTCTACACTCCAGCAGAATAGTCTTATTAGCTTCTTGCAATTTTTGAAAAAGCCAGAGTATTTAAAAACTAACCTACTGTGTTATGAATGTACTTAATAATGTACAGACACTACTTAAGGCCTGGAACACATGACCCCTCTTTATTAGAAGTTAGCTATGCGGTGTAGGAGTTAAAGGGAGCTTGGCCTCTACTAGTCAGGAAAAGAACAGGGACCTTTTCCCTCCAAGTGTTTGGAAGAAGAAGCTGGAAAGAGGAAAGCCTTCTTTGTGAGATCAAAATGCAATGCCTGAATGTATCTCCTAAAGACAGTTGGCAAGAGGACAGCAGCAGTAAAGGAAGAGATGTGGCTTTTCAGTATTTAATCCTCTCTGTTGCTGTGGACATTAGCCTCCACTCAAGTTCAAAGAAATTATTTCTTTGGCAAGTTTTGAGGTGCGGATTCTCCTGTTGTGTCTGCAAATATCTTTTCTGACTTGCCAACAGACTAGGGAGTTGTAAAATTCCACAAATGGGTTTGATCACAGCTGATCTTTCTAGGGACTACTCTTGTGATTCCAAACAAGCAAAACTGAAACAAGGGGTCACTCCACACATATGCCAATAGATTGAAAACTACAGTGCCACTGGAACACCTTGTATGTGCAAATGAACCACTGCAGAGCAAAGACCTCAGGCTGAGGGGGAATATAAGCTCGACGCCAGCAACTGGATGGTTGACTTGTGCCACCTCTGTCTGATACTGTTCCAGATACTTTCACTAGGTTACACACATTACAACCATGAACAATGATAATGGATGCATTTCCATCTACGATATCTTTTAAATATGCCTTTAGTCATATGTTCCACTGAAAAACAACTGAAATGTTCCATTTATATTTCATCATTAATATTCTTGGAATAATTACTTTTCACTTTCTGTAGCTTGTTTCACTCAAGCCTGCCCAAATGTGAGACTTTTTTCGATAACTCATCTTGAGAACTTAGATGGATGCTGACTGGTCTCCTCTGTTGTGGTCTCTTCTATGTGGAACGCCCTTTGTAAGCAGGCTGGCAGACACCAGCATTGACATCTTCCTAGTGCTTGAAAAAGGCATTTTTAACTGCCTAAGCCAGAAGGCTGGGGTACCAATTTGCCTGCAGACACCTCCTTTGGCATATGCCAGTTTCAGTGCCACGCCTGACTTGATTTCTTTGAAATGATAAATAGAAACAAATTCAATGGAATTTGACTGGAAACCCCTTATGGACTTTTTGTTGAAAACAGGAAAAAAAATGAACTTCTGATTTATGGGTTTGATGATTAGAAAGGGTAGAATATGGAAAGAAAGGAGCCATGATGTACCCTTAGAGAGAGAGGATAAAATATAAATGCATTTATAACTGCTGTAAAGAAGATCAGAAGCTACTTCTTTATATTTTTTCTTTCTCTGTCTCTTTCTTTTTTTGTCTTTTTTCTTCCATTTCTATTTACTTATCACTTTTCTTTTACTTTACTTTTTTCTTTAAATTTGTATTGTTTTTACTTTGCAAAAAAGCTTCTTTAATAAAAATTTATTTTTAAAAATGGTAAGCTGCTAGCCTCCAGCATCACCTTATTCACAGGAATGCCCCTCTGGACCCATATAGGCTCATAATCACTTTTAAAAAATGAAAATGATGGATGGCGAGAGCCCAGTGCTTTGTTTGGAAGCGTTTCTATGTTCTCAGAAAAAAATGGGAAGCTATATTGGAGAGGTGGGGAGAATCCTAGATTAGAATACATGTTGTGGAACAATCTCACCAGTTTGCCTTCTGAGAAATGAGTGTTTTGTTGTGACTGGCTATACCTATGATTTGGTGAATTGACACCCCCCTCCCCAGCAGGAATTTTGTGTTAATACCTACAACTTGTTCTCAACATTATTCCAGATGAGCCTCCAGCTCCCAGAAGGGGCCTACCCTGAGCTTAATCCTTTCAGCACATAAATCAGCAGTTGTTATTCTGGGGGGGGGGGGGGGGGGTTGGTATATCTGATTTTGTACTGTATTGCCTTGTGGAGAACTATGTACTGTATATTTGTGGTATTATATAACTCATGCAACATGGATAAATATACTTGTTTTAAAAATATATTTACCTTTCTTCTGCCTCAATTTAGAATTGCTTACCTCGCCCTACTTGCCAATTGACCTAACAATGGAATGTCCTCCAGTTGGTGAAAATTACATTATGCATGCTTAGTACTACTGTATGACCTTTCCCCCCAATATTATTTTGCGAAGTATCACATCATGAAGGAGATGATGGCACCCTCCAGATGTGCATGGACATTAACTCCAAGAATTCTCAGCTGAGATGTAATAGTATGTGGGAGGAAGAGCCACAGCCAGGAAAAGGGTTAGACAAGAGCCAGCATAGCCTGCAAAAGGAATGGGTTCTGGCAAATGTCTCAGAAGAGGCTCTGAGTTAAAGTTTCTTGGACTTTAAAGGGGACAGGGGAGAAATGTACTTTCAGAATTGCGAGATTCTATTAATGTAACCATACAATAAAGAAGAATTAGTCCATCTGGTTGTGCTTTCTGTCTGGACTACCTTGCAAGGCTGACATTACATCTGGAAGTGCCAAGTTGAACAAGGCTGATATCAAGTGATCGTGCCACGTAGAATAATAGAGCCCTACCCACACTCCTTGCGCAAAAGTTTGTTGTGGACCTGGGCGGTTAAAATCTTGGATCTGTGAAAAGGACTGTTTTTGCTTCTTACATCCCAAGGATTTCAGACATGTTACTTATATGGCTATAAATAGGAGTTGCCTGAAGGAATCCCCCACTCCATTCTGGGCAGAGTGGACCTTCAGCTCAGAAGAAGAGCTGAGCACAGAAGAATGAAATCCTGGCGCCTCCAAATTTTAAAGCATCTCTTTCCTAAATATGATACTATTGTGTACCTAGGAACTACAATGTCAACCCATTAAAACCCATTTCCTTGCGCAAAAGTTTGTTGTGGACCTGGGCGGTTAAAATCTTGGATCTGTGAAAAGGACTGTTTTTGCTTCTTACATCCCAAGGATTTCAGACATGTCACTTATATGGCTATAAAGAGTTGCCTGAAGGAATCCCCCACTCCATTCTGGGCAGAGTGGACCTTCAGCTCAGAAGAAGAGCTGAGCACAGAAGAATGAAATCCTGGCGCCTCCAAATTTTAAAGCATCTCTTTCCTAAATATGATACTATTGTGTACCTAGGAACTACAATGTCAACCCATTAAAACCCATTTGTCTTTGTTTACATCCTTCCCAAAATAATAACAATCACAATGAGCAATGCAATATTTCACTGGCAGTAATATACACAGAGCAGTTTCCTGGAAAACAAAGCATCTTATCTCAGCTACAGTCAGCCCCACTCTCTTCCGTTGAAGATACTGCCTTTGGCAGCATCGACTAATAGCATTATGTCAGCCCAACAAGGGCCAAACCCATTACCAAAATAGTTATTTCCTGATACGAATCTTCAGGGCACCAGAGGGTTTCCGGGATCAGAGCAGAAGTTTTCAAGGAATTTACCCTCTGAACTGGCATGCCTTGCCACAGAAAAGTGCTACTCACTGGGTAGGCAGAAATTGAGGAAGAACGTTTGGGGGCATGGCATAACATGTAACCATCAGCACGTCTGCTGGGCAGATACTCCCAAATACTCTTATCTGGATGAGTTTGTTCTTGGAAGAGATTGAAAGTATTGTCCACGCACTGCTGTACTGTAATTTCTAAAAGGACATATGGAATTCTCTCATCTTGCCTCTTTTGTGACAGTACCCAGGACAAACAGACCTTTATTATATAAACTCCTACTTTCTCATTCCAAATTAGCATTACTGCACCAGCACTACAGACATCAAACCCTGTGTCCCTTATCATTAGGTTTTTATGTGGATCTGATTGTAATACTGTAATAATAAAGTTATTACAACTTTAGCAAGGGACAAGTAACACAAAGGACCAAAGGCTTCCAACACTAATCTGACTGGTCACCGCAGGAACAGAATGCTGAAAGGGCCAACAACAGGCAATCTACAGTGATTGCATTAATTCCTCATACAGGCAAAATTTTCATCAAGAGCTTGCAAATAAAAATAGAGCCATTCATGGAGGGAGAAATGTCAAATAAACAGTCAGGTCTGGAAAGGCAGAGAGACTCTGTACCTAATACAAGATGGATAATGGAGAGAATACAAGATGGTTTACTTTTGTTTCATTGACAGCAGCAAGCTCTTTGACTGCGTAGATCATGGCAGACTCTGGAATGTATTAAAGTTAACAGATGAACCAGAACACCTGATAATTCTTCTGATAAATCATTCCAGTGAACAAGAATCTACTGTAAGAACTAAATCTGGAAAAGCAGAATGATTCAGAACAGAAAAAGGGTGTGAGACAAAGGTGCTCATTGTCTCAATCTCTGTTTAACTTATACAGTTAGTATATTATAAGAATGGCAGGACTGGAAGAGATCAGCCAGAATCAGAATAAAAAGCACAAACATGAACAACTTGAGATATGTAGATGACACGGTTTGTTACCTAAAAGTAAAGATGACTTAGAAGAACTCATTATGAAAGTAAAAATAGAAAGTGAAAAATCAGGGTTAATGCTGTATGTTAAGAAAATAAAAGTAACCAGCGTGCTTAGTGGACTTACACTTTGATGGTGAAGAGTAAAGATGATAGCTTTGTTTTCTTGGGCTCAAGAATAAATAAAAATGGACAGTGTGCTGGAGAAGTCCTTCAGAGGAAGGCAATGATAAATCTAGGCAAGATCATGAAGGATAAGGATGTTTAAATGAAAAGAAAATAAGTGTAGTTGAAGAAATTGTCTTTCCATTGATAAGGTTTAGCTGAGAAAGCCAGACACTGAGCAAGAGTGAGTGAAAGAAGAAGATGGATCTCTTTGAACTATAGATCTGAAAATGATTGCTAAGAGTACCATAGACTTCAAGAAAAACCAACCAATCCATCCTGAACCAAATTAACCATACCTTGCTTCCCTGAGCAAGCAGAAATTCACATGTTTTAGGCATGGAGTGCAAGAGGTTGGTGGATTAGAAAAAATATGTTTGGCAAGATTGAGGGAAGTAATAGAAAGGGAAAACAGATAAAGGGACTGGATCAAAGAGGCAATTAACACTTCTTTCAAAGAGTTACAAATTGTCCCTGGGGACAAGTTGGAACGGTGAACATTTGTCCATGCAGTTACCAAGGGTCAAATCTGATCCATTGGCACCTAACTAATGAAACAGTGTGCCCAGATACTTCCTGTGATTCCTCACCCATCCTGACATTAATGAAAATAATTTAAGCAAAAATAAAAGCTAGGGTGCTCCAAAGCACTGTGAGAGACTCAAGCATCATTATTCATAAGAATGGTTCTGCTTTAAAGGCCCTGTGCCCACCAATCCTGCCTCACCCCACAACAAAGGTAATATTGGAGAACCTTGGTTTTGAGATGAAGTAGCGAGGAGAATCTTCACCTCCTTGCCTTCTGATAAAATGAGGCACTGTGACTAGTCATGCCCAAACTGGGACCCATTTTGTGAAGACACCAATGGTATATTCTCAAAATCCAATGTCTCTCTGCCAGGCCCAAAAGACTGTCTGCCTTGCCAACAGCATTTTGTATGATGAAACTATTTTGCTGATCCCAGCAACCGCAAATGTCAATTTTAGAAGATAAGGCAGCAGTTATATCATTGCTCAAAGAGATGGAGAAAGCATTCTCACAGAAGTGAAAGTTCTCTAGTGGATTATTCCTCCTACAATAGATGTTTTTTCTTTAGCAGCTATATTATATTTATCTGTTGTCAAAAAAATCCACTTAACTGATGCTCAGTCAATAAGGAACTAGAAAATCTGATGTTTGGGATACATTCATAAATCAGGTACCTTCAATGGTCTTAAAAGTTTGTGAACCCTTTTGAATTTTCAATATTTCTGCATAAATATGACCTAAAATGTGATCTGTTCTCCACACAAGTCCTAAAACTAGATAAAGAGAACCCAGTTAAACAAATGAGTCAAAGCATTATACTTGTTCATTGATTTATTTGTGTGTGGCAAAAGTATGTGAACTTTAACTTTCAGTAACTTGTGTGCCCCCCTTGGGCAACAATAACTGCAACTAAACATTTCTGATAACTGCTGATCAGTCCTGCACATCAGCTTAGAAGAATTTCAGCCCATCCCTCACTGCAGAACAGCTTCAACTCAGGGATGTTGGTGGGCTTCCTCACATGAACCGTCTGCTTCAGGTCCTTCCCCAACATTTCTATAGTGTTAAGGTCAGGACTTGGACTTGATCATTCTAAAACATTAACTTTCTTCAGATTTAACCATTCTTCAGTTGTACAACTTCTGTGTTTTGGGTCATTACATGACACTTTCTCTTGAGCTTCAGTTCACTGACAGATACTCTGACATTTTCCTATAGAATTTGCTGGTACAGTTCAGGATTCATAGTTCCATCAATAATGGCAAGCCATCCTGGTCCAGAAATGGCAAAGCAGATCCAAACCATGATATTGCCACTACCATTTTTCACAGATGGGATAAGGTTCTTATGCTGGAATGCAGTGTTTGCCTTTTACCAAACATAATGCTTTTCATTCAAGCCAAAAAAGTTCTATTTTGGTCTCATCCATCCACCAAACATTCTTCCAGTAGTCTTCTGGCTTATCCAGGTGGATGGGCAGTAATGTTCTTTTTGGAGAGTAGTGGCTTTCTCCTTGCAACCCTACCATGTACACCACCGTAGTTCAGTGTTCTCTGATGGCAGTCACATGAACACTGACATTTGCCAATATAAGAGAGGCTTTTAGTTCCTTAGATGTTACCCTGAGTTTTTTTGAGACCTCCCAGACTATTACACACCTTGCTGTTGGTGTGATCTTGGTTGATTGACCACTTCTGAGGAGGGAAACAATGATGTTGAATTGCTCCATTTGTACACAATCTGCCTGACAGTAGGCCAGTGGAGTCCAAACTCTTTGGAAATAGTTTTGTAACCTTTTCTAGCCTAGTGAGCATCAACTGTTTTTGAGAGGTCCTCAGAAATCTCCTTTGTTCGAGTCATGACCCGCTTCCACACACCTGTGTTGTGAAGATCAGACTTTGACAGTGAATATCCAGAATTCTGTTCTTTAAATAAGGTAGAACCTCCCACACTCCACCTGATTATCATCCCATTGATTGGAACACCTGACTCTAATTTCCCCTTCAAATGAACTGATAATCCTAGAGGTTCACATACTTTTGTCACACACAAATAGCTTTGGATCATTTTCCTCAATAAACAAACAAGTATAATGTTTTTGACTTATTTATGTGTGTTCTCTTTATCTAGTTTTAGGACTTGTGTGGAGAACGGATCATATTTTAGGTCATATTTATGCAAAAATATTGAAATGCAAACAGGTTCGTAAACTTTTCAACACCAGTGTAGCATAGACTTAAATTGTATGTGAAGTTAAAACATTAAGGAGGGAGCCATCATGATTTGAATTCTAGTTTTACTTACATGCCAAAGCTGTGTTACTTTGGTATACCTCCAGAATTTAAAAAGAAGATGAGACTGGATGATTATCATGCTTACTAATTCCAAGGCTGTGGAATTTAGTGGGATATCCTGTATTAAGCACTAAATACTTAACTCCAGTATGAACACAGAGAAGGTTGTCTAAACCAATTTTAATGTTATTCAGTAAAAGCCATGAACAGTTACAGAATAAACATTGTTAATATTACTGGAAGAAGTGTCTGAGTTTTATACATATTTCCTTACCATATGAGTTCAAATCAAAAGTTGAAAGAAGACCGAGCAATTCAAAGTTAAGAATGATCTTCAGAGTATAAAATTGATTTCGGTCAAGTGAAGTTAACTGTTATTTAAAAGAAAAGAGTTGGGAAATTTAAATGGGATTATAAACCAACTAGCCTGACTGGAGGGTCTCAGCGTTGCTATTCTCTGGAAGCCAGGAATCCACCCCCACCCCCACCCCCAAATCAACTTCACATAGAAAAGAAAAACCTCCCAGGAGATATAAATAAGTCATAATGCCGCATGAGTTGCTATCTTTCACCCAGCAAACTGTGGGTAGTCTAGCAATTTGTGTCATGGTTCATTAAGCAGTTCATTACATTATATAATCATGGGTTCTCTAAAATAATAATTATAATTATAAATACATCATTGGAAAATAAGAGAGCAATGCCTAATGATGATTATAGCTCCTTATAGTGCAATTTTAGTCTTCTGAGTAGGTGTTATGATAAAATCCCACATTTTGCATAGGTCACTGGAAAATAATACTGGTCTGAACTGATCTGAAATAACACAGAATCTAGGCAGCAAAGGCCTTATTTGATTAAACATGTGAATAAACATTACCTTATTTTTCTTCATGATTTAAAAATGATATATAGATTAGATACAGATCCCCAGTAAAATAATTCCCTCTAAATTCTGAGCTTCCACTGATGCTCACTGCATTTTCACAGATTTTCAGCTTGATTTTTTGCTCTTTGACTAAGACTGCCAACCCATATCCATTTATCTGGGGAGACATTTATAAGCTTAGATTGTTAGATACTGTAATTACCTGCAGGTTGGCTGGTGAGAAAAGGATGCTTGTATTCAGCTCACACATTTCTTCCTCCAGTTAAGCATTTCAATTTAATTCGTTATTTCTTCTTTCGTAAAAAACATATTTTACTATTACATTTGAATCAGCAAATTATGGCTTGGTTCCTGAGATCTTATGAAATGAAGCATCTTAAATGCTCCTGCTACTGGAAGAGAGGGACTCTGTTTAAGCAGTTCCTTTTTTTCCTTGCAGGCCCTGAATATCTGATCCAGAACAGTGGGAGGTACTAGTCTGAAGTGGAGATGGGGGCGAGGAGGGGAACTGCAGAGCCAGGAGTTATAGTATTGACAAAAATCACCATCTTTGACAACAGTTCTAGAAGGACAGCACAAGATTGAAGCCTGTGGTTGCTAACAAATTTATTAACAACATTGTTTGGACCAGCAGCATTTTCAGCTTCTGAGACACCTGAGATATTAGAACAACCTGTTAAATCCTTTAAAAGTAAAAAATCTACTATTAGTTTGTATATATATTTGTTGTCAATAAATCAATTTGATATGTAGATATTAAGGGATGAATGGAATAAAGAATTAGAGGTTTCTATATTGCCTAGATAATGGGAGAATGTCTTAACTTCTATAGCAAGAGTGTCAATGGACCTTAAATTACAACTTATACAAAAAGAATAATATTTAGAATTTATTGGACTCCACTACGTCTCTATAGAAAAAGATTGTCAAAAACAGCATTTTGTTGGAGATGTAATAAGGACAATGCCTCTTTAAACCATGTTTTTACAATGCCTTATTAAGTTTAGGGAGAAAGTAGCAGACTATATAAATATGATTGTGCGACAACATTTTCAGAGGATAATATTCTTTTGATCTATATACCTAGTACATGGAATTTGACATCTGGACAACATAAATGGATTCTCCATGCCCTTACTATGGCCAAAAGACTGATACTGCAGCATTGGAAACATAAACATGTGGCCCCATTTATTCAATCGATTGAAGACCTGATTGCACTTGCCACTTATGAGTGAATTGCCTATAGATGTAGACTTCATACGGACAACTATAATGAAATATGGGACTCATTTATACAAAATTGTTGTTGTTCAGTCGTTAAGTCGTGTCTGACTCTTCGTGACCCCATGAACCATATTGCGCCAGGCCTTCCTGTCCTTCACTGCCTCCCTGAGTTTGCTCAGTTTCATGCTCATTGCTTCAGTGATGCTATCTAACCATCTCATCCTCTGCCCTTCTCTGTCCCCTTCTCCTTTTGCCTTCAATCTTTCCCAGCATCAGGGTCTTTTCCAAAGAGTCCTCTCTTCGCATTAGGTGACCAAAGTATCTGAGCTTGAGCTTCATTATCAATCCTTCCAATGAGCAGTCAGGGTTGATTTCCTTTAAGATTGACTGGTTTCACCTCCTAGCAGTCCAGGGGATTCTTAAGAGTCTTCTCCAGCACCACAGTTCAAAGGCATCAATTCTTCGGCACTTTGCCTTCTTTATGGTCCAGCTCTCACATTACTACTGGGAAAACCATAGCTTTGATTATGCGGATCTTTGTCGGCAAGATGATGTCTCTGCTTTTTAATATGCTATCTAGTTTTGCCATAGCTTTCCTCCCAAGGAGCATCTTTTAATTTCATGGCTGCAGTCTCTGTCTGCGGTGATCTTGGAGCCCAAATAAATGAAGTCTGTTACTACTTCCATTTCTACCCCTTCTATTTGCCAGGAATTGATGGGTCCAGATGCCATGATCTTAGTTTTTTTAATGTTGAGTTTCAAACCAGCTTTTGCACTCTCTCTTTCACTCTCATCAAGAGGCTCTTTAGTTCTTCACTTTCTGACATTATTATACAAAATATAGTAGATTAAAAAAAAATTAGATATATATGTATTTGAATAATATTTGTATTAGATAAGCATATATAGAATTTTAATGTTTATTGTTATGATATATTAACACTTTTTTCTCTTGCATTTTTTCACTTTTTTGTTAAAACATTTTATGTATTTTTTTTCTTTTTGTAATAAAAATTTTTAAAAAATAAATTAAAAAATTGAAGCCTGTGGGTTGCTTTGTCTTCCCAATTATAAGTATAAATTGCAATGCTGGTTTGAATCCCTGGTGTGAAGGGAAACCATAAACCATAGCTTGCTGGTTCAAATATAACAACTCACTATGGTCTTGAGAAATTAGAGAACTTGTTGGCAAGAAGGAAAGGTGGGTTTAAATTCAGTAAATAAATAAATGTATACTGCTTGTGATTTCTGATATAAGATGGAGTGTTACACAAGAACATCTCTTTATCATCTTAGAATATAGGACTGAATAGATTTATGATAGCACAAACTTATATTGTCTGTTTTTACTCAGGGCACTTCCACATCTGCACCATTTCCATTTCCCTGTCACTCGAATGCAGTTTGTAGTAGATCTGTGTTCATCTTCAGTTCTGCCAATTCAGGACACCCAGATACTGCAGGGAATGGATGTCCTGAGCCAGCAGTCTTCCTTGCAACTGGCCAATAGGAGTGGGTGAGAATTGTCACCCACTGTCCCACCCGTGAATTATTGCAGATCCTGATGTGGCAAAAATCCCCTCACCCTCCTTTCCATTCCACGAACAGGAAATTCAGCCCATTGCTAGCACCCCTCCTCCATTTCTACTTCACACTGCATCCATGTGTATGGTCATCGGCAAAGAAATCCTTCATGGTTGCTATGATGAAAAGCCTTCTGCAAAGCTGACTTTCCTTTTCTTGCAACTTGTGACAGATTAGGGGGAATACATTATAAACAATGCCTCTTCACGTGGGCACCAGGAACAGGACACCAAAGGTCAGGGCTGAAAGGTGGAGAGATGTAATCGTTCCCACAATGGGAAAATAAATGTCCGCATGCTCTGCAGCATTGCAAAAGAAAAGACCAGCTTTGATCTGGTTTTAGATAAATCAGTGAGCAACAGCAACAAACAACCATTAGCCTTTAAATACCTATGATATTATGGGAGTGCTGGGATCCAGAGTAAATTCTGAATTGGTGGAAAGTGGGGAAGTGCTCTTAATGACAAGAAACGGCAACAAATAGAGGTTCTATTGAAGTAAAACTCCTGATATACAGGAAGGAGGGGAAACTAAAAATCATTTTTTACATTTTTTACATTTCATGTTTTTATAGTAGAGATACAAAACTCAGCTAGTATATTAGTGTAATGTAAATAAATGAAATATCACTGGAGAATAGCAGAAGCAGAATAAATGAAGCAAAATTGGGGGAGGGGACACATTCACTTCATGTACTTAATGTTTAGTAGTCACAAATTTCTATTAAGTATGGAGAACGTAAGTTACTTTGGTATCCTCCTGCAAACCTGATTTTTTCCTTTAAGCAATGAGTACACACATTGCTGTTATAGCTCCTATAATAATGCAGTTACTTCTATCAGTAAGTAAAGATGCTCTGAAGTTTGATTTCTTGGTTATTACAAAGGCATATCCATGCATTGGATGGATTTGCCTTTGTAATGACCAAGAAATCAAGCTTACTGTTGTAAGTTTACACAGTTTAGTTTTATTTATTTTTTATTTTTTTTATTTTTATTAGTTTATTATTATTAGTTTATTATTATATTAATGATTTGCCATTGTTGTCTTCTGGATCTTTCTTTTCCATTTCCCAGTCTAATCCTCAGCCCTGGGACTACCCGGTGGTCTCCCATCCACGTACTAACCAAGGTCAGATAAGGTTGGCCAGCTGCTGCCACCTTCTGAGACAGTTATTTCTACTGTATTATAATTTCTTTACAATGACTGGGTTTATATATTGCATTAAGACATAAATGTATTTGATGCTGGCTTAGTGTGTCATGTAGACTTTGTAAACCATGATTTATTCCTTAGCATGACATCTGAACCTGTGACTGATTCAACAAAGTAAAGACAACCTTGACTCCTGATGGAAATGTCCATGCAGTTTACTTAGGAACAGTATGGAAGTAATTTACAAATCAGGGCTTAAAACAAACCATGGTTTAGCACAATGTGTAAACCCAATCACTGTGCTGGGCTTGACAGGAGGCTGACATCATAAATGAAACTAGAGGAGGAAACAGTTAACCAACTGTAATATTCTACAGCAAGAAAAGAAGCAGTTTCCAGGAACAAGAGCCAATAATGCAAATGTCACAAGCAGCACAATTTAAGGGAGCAAAGGGTCAGGTTCCAGAAGCAGACTGTGAAGAAGCATGAAGACCAGGAACTCAATCTAGCACAAAAAGACACAATTTGTGCACTCGAAGTATTTTGGGCTCCAACTGTAAAAAGCTCCAGGCACATGGCTATTGGTCAGAAATACTGAATTGCATTTTAAGAACATTTGGATGGTATCTCCTCAGCCCTAGACAAGTTACTGAGAAAGAAGGGAAAGCAGGAGGCCTGATGCATTATTTAGCCCGAGCAGGGAATCTTTTCACAGATTCCTGGGAGCCCACATTACTAAAAAACATTTTGGCAGCCAAGAGCTGCGTTGCGTAGGACAGCAACATGATGTTGTCACAGAACTGGGCAGAGCCAAGAGATTAGGAACCAAGAGATTAGTGAGGAGAGGGTGTCGGGGATATTTTAGGGAGTTTGCTCTGACCTTCAGAGGCATATTTTCTGGGAACTGGGAAAAAGAAAAAGAGTGGGATTAGGGACTGTCTGCAAGCAATCCTTCCTTGCTTACAGCACAAGTGGATCAGCTGCTGGGCCTTGTGATGATCCATAAAGGCACCCTGGCATCAAGCTGCAGCACTTCCAACCAAGGTGATGCAGGAAGCAAAATTAATCAGCCTTCTGTTTCCAATCCCTGTAACCCCTCCCTCCTTTTTCTTATATGTGACTAACAAAAGAAAGTGACAATAACTTTCCAGTATCTAGCCTAAGGCTCCACTTCTGGGGATGTTTCCTAACAGGGATAACATGGTAGCATTTCAGGGGATGAAATCCTTAGTGGTCAACTGTGTTGGTCTGGCAAGGCAGGGCAGTTCTGAAATCCACTCTCGCCTATTTGGTACTGTGGCAAGATCCCAGGACCCAGTGGCAGAAATAAGAGGCTTTTTGAAGGTGAGCTCATCCTTTCTTCTTAGAGCCACTCCACATTGACTGTGTCCTTCCTTCAACTCTCATCTGATTTCGTATTTTTATAAATGATATCTCCCAGCAGATATTGCACATTGCGATTCAACTTCATAAACCAATTCAATCTCTATACCTGCTTTCAAAAATTGGATGGGGGTGGGATAAAAGAAGAGAGAAAAATGAAAAATATATTGCAATATCACACTTGCTTTGCAGATAATGAATATCAGAATAAGAAATGATATATGCATATTCAGACACAGTTCTTACCCAGCTTAACCCTTGCAGTATATCCATTCTGAAGGGAGCCAAGAAAGATGCAGCAGACTCAAAAATGTTGTCTCTCCTATCAAAGAAATATAATGAAAGTTGTTCTATAAGAGCCAGCTTCTTAATTCTTGGGCGGGAGACACAGAGGGCAGCTCGAAAGAATATAAAATCTGTTACGTGTATGTTTTATTCTAAGTCACAGAGCTGGTGTCAGAGGTTAGCATAGCTGAGCACCTGATAAAAGCCATACAGTAACTCAGTGGCCCTATGACAGATAAATGCTCTCCTAGACCTGAGTTCTTCCTTGCCATCATACTTGCTTCCCTGCCTGATCTTTTCGCTTTCTTTCTGGACCAAAATGAATGAACACTAGTGGCAAGGAAGAGAAGTGCATTCATATAAAGCCTGCTCACTCTTCAGTTATACTTTTGGCAGACTGCTAAGAAGAATGAGAAGAAGATGCCCACTGATTGCTTTGTCAAATATTCGTCCAAAACCTGGAATCAGATTATAAAACTCCAGTTTCTGCCTGGACTAGTAGGAACAATTCTCTCATTTTCCTGCAGCCTTTTAACTTGAAGATACTGTGGATTAGACAAAAAACAATTTAAAAATCTGCCTCTACTATTGTTTCTCAGCAAATCTGAGATGGTATTGCCGTTGTAAAGGTAAAGTCTTTGGAGAAAAACTTTACTTTTACAATGGAGTAAATCTGCCTTTTAGGTAAATACAGTAATTTTCTAATGATTTTCTTTCTATATTTATTAGTCACTTTCCATCAAATGATCAAGACTAATATGTAATACAATCCAAAACCCAACAGAAAGACAGGGATGGTGTAAATCATATAAGCACAAATTAAGATGGTGATAATGTATGTTTTTGTTAAATTTTTCACCCTCTTGGAGAAAATAGATTGTTAGCAGAATTATTGGGCCTTCCAGGGAAGACTGCATAAATAGGAATGTCCTAGAGCAGTGTTTCTTAAACTTTTTTCTCTCAGGACCCCTTCTGACTTTTAAAAATAGCAGAGGACCCCCAAACAGCTTTTGTTTGTATGGGCTATATTTATCGATATTTACCATATTATAAATTAAAATTGATGCATTCGTAGAATATTATTTAATCATGTAAAAATAACCATAGTACAATAACTGTATTAGATATTAACATAAAAAATATTTTTCATAAAAAACCTATATTTTTTAACAAATAAAAAATAATAATGACAAGAGTGACATTGTTTTCAATTTTTGCAAATATACTCAATATCTGGCAAATAATTTTGATTTCACAGACCACCCCCCCAGGGGTCCTTGGACCACACTTTAAAAGTGCTGTCCTAAGGATGCATGGAGAATTGCAACTCACTAAAGCATCACCCTCTTGTCAGTGCAAGAATCCAAACTGAAGCATCCCTGACAGATAATTTTCTAATTTCTCCTTGAATATGGGGGAGTGAGGAATCTACCATATTTCTACTATTCAAATGTATCTGGCTTCCTGTAATTAAAGTATTGGCAATGAAGGACCCAGAGCATCTTAAAAGATGTTTGCTGGCCTCCAAATTAAAAAAAAAAGATTGTCCACATATATTTTTGAACTTTTAAAATATTTATTTATGGCACCTACAAAATCAGAGATGCTCAAATCTGAAAATTTGCAGAACCTCCTTGTAGTTGAAGACCATTGATTGAATTTTTGGGGGCTAGGAATTCTGGAACTTGTAGTCCCAACACATTTGGAGAATATCAGGAATAAAATGCATCTTTAGTTCTAAAGCTTTTCTTTAGAACTGTCCTAGGAGGAAAACACTGTAGATCTCCATTCTAGTCCTGGGAGAGCCAGCTGATAATTAAGTTGCATATTCAGGTTTAGTAAGATGGTAATTTCTTTACTTGGCCAACAAAATAGTATTGTTATAAGAACATGAATGAATGAATGAATGAATGAATGAATGAATGAATGAATGAATATGGGTGGGATGGTACAGATCCGGCTAATTTTTCTAATTAATTGACATGATTGTTCAACTACACAACCACAGTTCTAAGCCACAATGTGATTAGCTTGGCTTTGGCTTATTATGTTGTGAGAATCCTGGCAACTGTGGTTTATTAAATAAACCCTGGTTAAGCCATGGATTAGTGTATGTGTGCACTCATACTATTAGCTCATTATTTATAAAATCAGCCAAAATTAATTTCCAAATGGCTTATAATGATTTAAACCCACCAGAGGTACAACACAAAGTCCTCATTTCCTCCTCATTAATTGTGGGAGGGCCAGTGTGGTGTAGTGCTTAAGGTGCTAGACTAGAAAGTGGGAGATGATGAGTTTCATCCCTTAGACAGGGTGAGGTCAGTCACTCACTCTCAGCCAAACCCCACCTCATAGGATTGTTGTTGTGGGGAGGATAGGTGGGAGTATTATGTATACCATCTTGAATTCTATAAAATAAAGCCAGGATATACATTTAGTAGTAATAACTGTTTCTACATATTTCTTTTGATGTTACTACATTGAATAATAAATGATTTGTTTCTGTTAATCTTTATCCAAATCCTTTGGAGATTTTTATTCTGATACTAAATATTGTACCAGTTAAAAATCATGCAGTTCTACCACTAACCTGGAGTAGGAATTAGCCTCATTGAATTTAACATGCAAACAGTTGCATTGCACATTAGCATTTGATTTGTCACCTAACATTTGATATATTGTACTACATGTCTGCACTTAATAGCTTCTGGTATTTGACAGACAATGACATTTAATATGCATGTTCAATATTTGTATGCTCAATATTGTAAGCTTATCTATATACTGTATATTGATACCACCCCACCACATACACAGTAGTAAAACATTTCTCAAGTTTTAACAGATGTTATTGTGGTATCTGGAATCTTAGATTTCATCGATCACTGAGAAACAAAATTAAAAAGGACACTTTAATGTAGTAAACCTTATCCAAATATCTCCCAACCCAGTCAGTCATTTAAGCTCTACCAAGTGTTAAATTCATAAGAAGCCTGGGTCAGTTTAGGAGGTATCAGACCTCATCTTCTAATCTCAAGTCCCTCTATCTACTGCTAATATTTCCTTGACTGTTGAAATTTACATGAAAAACTATCAGAACCAAAATGCTTTCTATAACTGTAAACATTAAGTATTAATACATTGTTCTAAACAAGGGCTTGCACAACCATAGTTTATTGAATGAACCACAGTTGGATGTGCACAACACACTAAGCTTTTAAACAGATTTACAAACCACAATATCTTGCTTTCTACAATACACTGAGCCAAAAGCAAACAAGTCATAAAATAGCTTAGTGAAATAAGTGATCCCAGTCACATGTTTACTACACATATGTAACTTAAATCAGTCCTAAGATATCACTTCCAATTTAAAAGGATCCAAGACAGCAGCAATTTAGGGTTTGGATGACAGAGTAAGGCTAAAATCAAAGAACATGCAGAAGTTCAAAATTGTACTGCACACATACTTGCTATCTGTTTCTAATGAAATAAGAGTCCTTGAAGCTATTTAAAGATTCTACTAAATATAAGACGACTCTCTGGAACAAAATTAGCAAGCTCTGAGCAGAAGGAAATTGCCTATCTAAATGAATCATCGTAATGAGAAGCCAGCCAACCTCAGAGAACCACTTAAGACCAGGTTCTTGGTTTCCCTAAGTTGGACTATGTGTTCTCTGCCTCCTTACAGCTAATATCAAAAATTAGAAATACAGTATCCTAAATCAGTGCCCTGATATTAATCTTTGTCTTCCCACTAAGATTTCAAATGAAAAGAGAAGCCTAATCAAATAATCTTGATCTACACATCAAAAACTTGCAGGAGAAATGGGACTACCTTCAGGAAAATGAGCTCTTAACATTTGTCCCAATCACTGTGTGTGACTTCCCAAGAACAAGCTGAAATGCAATTAAATCGGTAGCCAGCAAACTTATCTACAGCTTTTCACCTAATGCTTTTTGTACAAGGTATTTAAAAATTACTATGTTAGTGTAAACTTCTAAATATGGTAGAAAACAACTGTGAGCAATGAATTACGTACACATATTTATACACATACATAGGAAAATGCCTGTGGATGTTGTAGCAGCTGTGCCATACCTGTGAATTACAAACGCACAGCATTTTACAGTTACACATTTTCCTTTAGCAAGTTTTGGTCTCATGACTGGATTTCTAGCCTCCCCCCATTTTTGTCTGTCTTGTCCATCCTCTGGCAGGAAGTCCTGGAATTCTGGCTCTTGGTTGGGCTACCCAGTCCCTTCCAAGGAGGTCAGATAAACAAACTTGGCATTTGATCAGCAGCTCTTCAGGCAGATGTTTTTCCCCGATTCTACTGGGAAATGCCAGGGAGTGAATCTAGGACTTTATTCAAGCCAACTGCTTTATCATTGCTCTTCAGAGAAAGACCTTCCCCTTCATCATTTCAGAACAGGATTGTGAAAACATGAATGATAGCAACAGACCTCTGAAATTTAGAGCTATGTTAGCGCTAGTTATGCCCATGTAGCAATTACCTCATATAAAAGGAGAAAGAACCTGGTCTTTGTGAGGCAAATGCTTTTGAGAGAAAACCAGAGACAAAGGCTGAGTGTCCAGCCACCTGCCTGTTTTTTTAGACTGTTGCTTTTCCACTTTTGGAAAAGTGCAAGGTGGCATCCAAACAATTTGCTTCTTCGCGGTGTTTCACTGCAAAGAGACGCATACAAGTTATAATGAACGCGCTTGATTTTGCATTTGATCCACCTATGTCTGTCTCCCTCCTTTCCCCAGAAAAACAGCAGTGGTTATAATTATGCATTTCTGCGTGCACACTTCTTTTCAAAGCTTTGCTTTTCTGGAGAGGATTTCATTTAGAAAAGTTGATGCCAGAATCAATCCGTTTCCGAAATGACAGAAGACTACACCTTTTGCCGCACGAGACGGTCACAGCTCCCTGCGAACACCAGAATCGCGACAGCAGTTTTGAGTACAAAACTTCCTACTCCATCTTGCATTTTGGTGCGTGAGCCGACTAGGAGTGCGTTCAGTGTACCTTCTCGTCTACCTGGGACATTAGCCAAGACAAAGCAAAGTACTTGAGCGAACGCGAAGAAAAAAATCAACCCGAAGCCTAGCAGTCCCATCAGGGCCCTCTGCCTCATTTGCATACACCCAATCAGCGGCTAGAAGAAGATGACGACGATTGCTTGGGAGCCGAGGAGGGCGTGGAGGTAGATGTCGATGGGCGATTGAGTACGCCTGGCCGAGATTCTCCTTCGCAACCGGCGACTGTCCACCCGTGCCTGCCTGGAGCTAGGAGGTCGGCTAGCTGGCTGAGGGCTCGGTGCTCCATTGCTCCTCCCTGGGATGCCGCCGGGGCTGAGGGAGAAGCCGTGCACGGGGCGACGGAGCTCCGAGTGCGGGCTGGGAGAGGGACGCCGAACGAGCTCGTCCCAGGAGGCGGCCTCGGGATGGAGCAGCGGCGCGCTCGCACCCAGTGACCGGGAAGGGGGCGGGCCCCGCCAGCCGGGGCAAGGCTGTGGGGGACCGAGGAAGTGACGGGCTGAAGGGGCTTCGGTCGTGGCTGACCCTGCCGTGGGGCGGCGGCAGCAGCGGCAGCAGCAGATGGAGCCGGCCGGGGAAGGGGGGGATTCCTGCCTGGAACGTCTGAAGAATTCTCTACCCGGACCCGCGGACCTCGTTGGGGCGGCCAGCACTCTGGAGCGGATCCTGAGGGAATCGGTCTGTCAGCGGCAGGGCTGGCTACGGGTCTACGGTAAGGAAAAAGCCTTCCCCGCCCCACGCGCGCCTGTCTCCTGGCTCTCCCGCGCCTCTTCCAACTCACCTCTCCAGCTTCACCTCCACATCTTCTGCTGTACTTCGTCTGCGTTGCCTCTTTCCCTGCGAAATTTCCTTCCTTCCCATCTCCCTCTCCTGCCAAGAGACAAAGCAAATCGGATGGATCCCCTTCTGCCCGGGCTGGCTAGGATCGCTCTTCCCCCTCCCGCTGAGTCCTTTCCAGCTGGGGTGAGGGGGAATTGCTTCACCTTATTTCCTATCCTTCCCACGTACTCACATTTCCATCCCTTCGTTCTGGAGCATCATCAGGTACACAGATCGCCAACTTCCCTTCCCAAGCCAACCAGCTTTTAAAATGTTGCAGTTAGAGCGTCTCTACTCTGATAGATTTTCTCCCCATACTATCCAGCTTTTAGGATCTGGCTGTAGCTGCCCGATGAAGCTGGAAGTAAAGCAGAAAACTGTGTACCACTTTCTGACATACCTTAATCAACTGCATAACCCCACCCTGGCTTCTCTTTGCAATAGTCCTAGCATAGTGTTTTGTGTGCTTTGTATGGGATACCTTAAATTGTCTTATTAACGTGGCAAGATGCGCTTGCTTTTGGAACGTCAGTGGGTCTCATTTATCTGATTTGTGAATCACCTTTCTTGCCCTTTTTTTAAGGGTTGCCATTTACTGATATTCTCTGCTTCCAGCCCACCTTCTGGAAACAGTTGCTTTATCATTCTGTGCAGTTGCAAAGTGCAGGCACCCTCATGCTTCTCTCTCCTTTTTCCCATGCACATATCTTCATGTTGGCTTTGCTTATTTCTTTATTCAAGTTAAAAATTATAATACTAAATTTTCAGTTCTGTATTGTACTTTTATGGACTGAGTAGTGGCAATTATCTCCGAAAATGCTGAAGTGTCTTCTCATAGCTTGTGATTGCAAACTTTTGGTTTGAATTCTGTTTTAGAAGAATAACTCCCTTCGGTATGAATGCTTACTTTCTTTCTCATGAAGATAGTAAAGAACTATTTTCCACCTTTATTCTTTCTAAGATATTTTGTTGATAATATGTATGTTTCAGATTTTGTACCAGTAGAAGTTTTCCTGTGTGCCACATGCTTGCTGTGGTGTATTTGTTGCATTTGTTGGGATGGGGATTGATTGCAAATCAAAGGGGTAAGAGGCTGCCTCAATGCTACGCTGCTGTTTATCAGAATATAATGTAATGTGAATAATGTCTTAATGGTATGTATGATAACCACCTCCTGGCACCATTTGTTCCTCTTCATGCCTTTAAAGAGCAATTCCTTTCTTTTCAGAATCATGTTAGTACTTCCCTCCTCACCTCTCAGTTTCAGAAGTACTATTGTTTATACCTGTTATCAGATCTCTGGATATAGTTATGCCATCAGATCCAGCTCCAGGTTGAAATATTGTTGAATGGGCAAAATTGTTTTATGTTTGAATTTCCTCTGGATTTGGGGAAATTGTAACCATAAGTTCATATTCCAAGAAAAAGCTTTATTACTGATACTAATTTAAGGGAATTTCCACACCTTCAGAAGCAGTTTGCAGGCAATCAACGTTGTCTTCATTTCTAATGCTGGAAACAAGAAGAGAAAATCACTGTTCTGCCTCAGATTGCTACATTTGCAGCAATAAATTCTTCATCCCATGCAAAAGAGAAGGAAAGGGGGAAAAATACCCCTGGCACTTTCTACTTCTCTTGTCAATTTCACTCTGCTCAGTTTGTTTGGTCTCACTGAAGGGCAGCTTCAGAACCATCAACCTTTCATTGCTCTTAGATTCTTTCTTAGAATCTAAAATTCAGGAGCTGAAAAGAGGAGTGAGGAAAGGAGTTCCTCCAGTGGAAAATGGATCCACGGTATCACAAAATAAGTAATTAAAGCTAGCTTTGCATCAGTATCAATATATAGCATTTAAGAGGGAAATAAGTCAGTTAAGCTCTCTGGCTAATAGTGTGAGAACACAGAAGCCTGAAGCTACTCTCAGATTGATGCTATTCTTGTGTGGAATTGTCTTAACAGTTATTTATTCAAAAACACTTCTTAGTTAAATTCAATAGAATTTACTTTCATATATAAATATAGACTTATGTAAAAGTCTTTTAAAAAAAGATTGATAGGAATCATTATTTCAGAATATGCTAAAACATTAAGATGCTGAAAATTATTAGCAAGCTGCCCATTGTGCTAATTTTGGATAAATCAAGTATTCATTTGAAGGCAGTCTGAGATCCTTGCAGACATTAGGATCTGAAATGCTATCAGTTTGGAATCTGTACTTAAGCCCTTGTGTTTATAAGGAATCAAAAAAGATACATTTTCTTCAACCAGTCTTCACCCACCGACCTGTGCTGCTTCTCTTTTGCTGTGTCTGTTTTATGGAATACCTCTCCCCTGAGTTATGATGAGCCCCCACTTGATTAACATGTCATAAACTGCTCAGAACAGAGTTATTTAGAAGAATGTTTGCACTGTGATTATTATCATCTACTGGGTTTGTTTTTGTTTGTTTTTGTAGTTTTTCCATTTTGTATGCATATTTTTCCAAGTTTTACCTTCATTAACATTACACTGTGAATATTTTAATGTATTGGATGATACTGTAAACTGCCAAGAGACATTTGATTGGGGTGGGTAACAGATTTAATAAATAAATAAAAAGGGCACAGTATAAAGCCTTATTTTCTTCTCTTTCCAGATGGATTTTGGATTACTATTAATGACTTGCTTGAAGATATTGCCATTGTTCATCATGTGCTTTTGTACTTACTGACTTGCATTCATTTGGTATCTGTATTTATAGCAAAGGTTGTTGAGAGACTGGAAAAAGGATGTCAAATTCTTTAGTGATCTGGCTGATGTACAAGACTCAGTGTTATTTCCTATTTCTTTTTCAAGCCTTCCCTGGTATGTAACCTCCTAAAATAAATCTGTATCAGTATGCCTTGCCTATTCCCATACTCAGATTTTTATAGCCTCAGTGTGTTCTCTGTGATAAAAATGTATCATGATTCAGTCTTAAAACCAGCAATTTAAGATAGCGAATATTGCCTTTATTCCTGTTTTGTTCTAAAGTATGTCAGACTACACAGTACTTTCCCTCTGAGGGAGTAATACACTATTTCCTTGTTTGTTATGCAAGGGAAGCTAATACACATGTTTTGCTGAGCACTAAAATATTATTGGGCTTCCAGGCACTGTTGAAACATAAGCTTGGGCAGTTGTTGCCAAGTTAAACCCAGACAATAAAGGAGATGAAATGAGTAAGCTGATAATATTTATTTGACTAGGTCTTGTTACTATAAAAGTGTGGTAATATCATGTATACTGCTAGGCAAACTGCCATTTCAAATAATTTGCAAGATGCCTGTCACTATGTTAGGTTAAAATTATTTGTCTCCATAGAACTGAATGGTTACTGTTGACTTCTATTGAAAAAAGTTTAGATGCTATAAGCAGTGACAAAAAGTAAGGGAAGCCTGTTTCTGACTTCATGCATGTCTGCAATACCTTAGGTTAATGTTTTTTAAAGTGTGCTCCAAGAACCCGTGGGGGTCCCCCAAGACCCTCTCAGGGGTTTGCAAAATCAAAATTATTTGCCAGATATTGAAGGTATTTGCAAAAATTTAAAACAATTTCATTCTTATTATTATTTTTCATTTGTTAAAAAATAATAGGATTTTTTTCATGAAAAATATTTATGTTAATATCCAATGGGCTTAATATTATTGTTACATGATTCAATAAATAAATATTCTACAGATGTGATAATTGGGAAGTGGGAAGGGGTCCTGAGAGCAAAAAGTTTAAGAAACACTGCCTTAGGTTATGCTCTGGCTCAATGGCACTGGCTGTGGCTGCTCTTTTTCATTCTCATACTTAATTGAAATCCTTAATTAATTTGCATGAGAGGAAGAAAGGGCCTGTTACTGAGAATGCATAAGAAGTAGGGCAAAGGCTGCTTTCTATCCCAGAACTGGTGTTTCCACTATCTGGGGTGGAAGCTTCCATTGCCTTTCCTTCCAAAATCTGTACTTGTATCTATGAATATGCCTTTGATAGAGCATAATTGATGATATAGGTAGTCCTTAGTTTAAGAACGAGTTCAGTTCTCAAGGTCTGTACTTAAGTCGAATTTGTATGTAAGCTGGAATAGTATTATTATTGTATAATACTGTATAAGTAGTATTGTGTAATGAACTCCAACCATTGTGTATTTTAACTTGAATTTTGCTACAGTAGACTCAGTTCTTAACTATGGGTCATCTGTAAACTGGGCCTCTTAACCTGGGGACTCCCTGTATTGACTGTTTCTGTGAAAGAAAAAGAGTGAGAACTTCAATTGTTTCTGTGGACTCAGAACCAAGAGATATTCCATTGTCCTTTCCTGGTTTGTTCACAAGGAAATTCATGGTACCAAAAATCCTGTGGGATTCCTGTTGACATATGGCAAGGAGATATAGGAAAAAACAGCCTGGATATAAGTTATCAGAGGAACCCTCTCTGATAACTCTGATAGAGAAACCTAAGGAAGCATAAATTCCTGCTTAAGATTATCTTATCATTATATGAGTTCTTGCCCCACCTCCACAGCAGAATAGAATTTTTGCCAACCTCCCACTCCTGTATTCAACAACTTTCTATCTCTTCTTCAGTTATCACTGATAAAGAGGTTGTGTTTCCCATACTTTGGGGATCCAATAGCAGGCTTTCATTGCCTTTGTTTTCTCCATGTTTTTTCTTGCTGTGAATTAGAATGAGTATCAGGCAATGAACTAGTTCACTTCAGGAAGTTATAATTAGTTCTGAGCTTTTGGGAAATTCAGTGTTATTTCTGAATAACCATGTATTCTAATACACATTAGGAACATTAGTAGTTGAGTGCTGAATACTCCAAAGTTAGCTACCACATAAAACGTTGATAAACCTAGGTGTCCTGCATATTAATAGATATATGCATATAGATAGATAGTAGATAGAACTAAAAATGGCTGCTGCTCTATTGTGTATTCATATATCTCATGAGTTTAAAAGCTATGAAAATACACTATAGTGCTCTTCACTTTCAAGTATAATTGGCAACAGAATATTCAAAGAGACAAATAATTATTTTTGGTTTACATTAAAAGTAAAAAGTACAGGATCCTGTTTGGTTTAAGTGGACAAAAGAAGTACATAATCAGAAGGAACTGACTGTTTTAATCCCATCCTTGACTTTCATAGATTGATGATAATATATTCATGTACATTTTATTACATTTTAAAACATTTTTGGTATTGCATAACTATATATGCAATAACTATATATATCCTTGTGGGGGACTCGGGCAGTGATATAAATTTGATATATAAATAAATAAAATATATCACTTGTAAGGTATATATTGTGGCTTTTTATAGCAATGGCATTTCATATAAACAAAAAATCAAATTAGGAAAAGAAAACAAGAGCTATTAGTCTGGACTTGCAGCCTGTGCTGTCCAGAGTAAACTGGAAAGAACTAACATCAAGGGTGGGGATGGTTTTTGTTTTTGCCATGAATAGGGCTGGAAGGGAAGCTTGATAAATGCTAAGTATACTTTTCTAACATTACAGTCAAGGGAGCCATTAATGTAATAGCCACCCATAGTTCAGTTTTTCCCATATGTTCATTCAGATGCAGAGATAAAATAGTAAAAGTGTATTTTCCAATTACTGGAACTGAAAGGTACCTACGTAAAAACAGTTGTTAAGTCTGAAATAAATTTTGGACCTTATCTTAGATCTGATTAACCTTGTATGATATTACTCTAGGAACTGTGTACCACTTAGCTTGAATCTCTCTGAGGAGCATTCAGGGACAGGAATGTGATGGATTTAGCAGTAATGCAACATTATCACCACTGAGGAAACTATTGATAGTTCAGTAGAAATGATGCAAGATGCAATAGCAGAGCTACTGGGCTACAGATTCAATGTTTGCACATTAATGGAAGAAATCTAACTTACCATGGTCTAGCACCACTGCTCAGATCTCCTGGTTCCTCGCTGAGTGGGTATACTTAACATACCAGAGATGGTTTCATCTATGGTTTATTTAGCAAGTTGCATGAACCACAACCCTGGCTTATTTATCTTGGCTTAACAAAAGAACATGACAGGCAAATAAGCCATTGTTTGTTATGGAGAAGTAAATGGATGATCTGAAAACCTAATGAAGGCTGTATGAAACCTTTAAAAATCTTGCACCGTTTTCACAGGGAAAGGAAGAAGTAATACATTGACATCTAATCAACTGGTATTGGGAGAAGCTGTCTTAAAATTTCAGATACCAACATAAAATATCAAATGCCTATGTGCAAATCACATTCTTTTAGATTCATATTGGAGTCACTTGGATTGAGATGGGTGGCTATAGAAATTGCATAAATAAATAAATACATTAATTACAGTATCTTCCATAAAATTTGATAGTACAGTACCTGGATCAGCTGTTGGAAGACTCCAACGTTGATCTTGGCTACAGCTAGCCATGATAATATTTACAAAGGAAATTATTAGTGTTTCTGTTGATCTTTAGCTGATATTTTTTATCACACATTCTTAACAAGAGTTGTAAAATTGAATAAGTTACAGCTGATTCAAATGTGAGGCTCAGTTTGAATTGATTTCATCTCTTAGTTGTGCCATATACCTTAATTTTGGGACTTTCTTGCTTCTTCCCTGTCACATTTTTAATGTGTACGATAAAGAGCTTTTGGATGCTTTTGTTGTTTATAGCTCTTTTGTATCATTTCACTGTAATTAAGACATTTCCCATATGAGTATTTAAATTTTTTTATTCTAATGGATGAACATGCTATGACTACTTTTAATGCCTTGGGAAGTACCACCTTCAGCCACATAGAGTAAAGCTTTCCTACAGATGAAGAGAATTTTTACAATCAGAAGTGGGACTACATTTAGAAGTTTCAACCTCTTCCATCCACTAGCTATTTCTGTACAATTTTGCTTAATTGACTTGGTAACTAATGAAATATCCTACATTTCTCTCTGGTTTTGCTGATACAGAGATTGTAATATTTCTTTATTCCTGTTCTCTGCTAAGCCAAGCATCTATATGCTCAGAAAGAGATTGGGGATTAATATCCTTGTATTTTCAGAGTAAGGAGTCACCACTTTCTTTTTCTTAACCTCCATGTCACTGAAGTATGAACTGCAAACCTCATGCCTGTAATGTAATGTAACGGCCTAATACTTCTAATAATTTATTTGATGAATAATTCTGATAAATTGAAAACTTGCTGTCTCTGTTATGTTGTTTTAATTGGTGCTAATAAAGATATTAACAAACTCTGGATGTTTAATTTTGTTTGATGGACTAAAATGAATATTTTCTTATCACCTTGTAAGTTGGAGTAAAAAGTATAGCTGCAGAGATTGATTTTCTCCTCTATCTAAAAAAGAAAATTGACACCAAATACCCTCATATATATTTTCAAATTGTGGGAAAAGTGGAAGTTTTAATGCCAGGAATAAGGAAGCAGTAAGATTTGTGCTTGATTTAGTCCCTTTGAGAATATAATGTAACATACATTTCTGAGGACCTTGATACAGGTAGTCTTCACTTAACAACCATTTGTTCAGTGACTGTTCAAAATTATGATGGCGCTGAAAAAAATGGACGTATGACCCATGTCCAAAGATATGGCCGTTGCAGTGCCCCCACAGTAACGTGATCAAAATTTGACCGCTTGGCAGCCCACCCGCACTTACAACTGCAGGGGCGCTGCAACTTCCCCCACCTACCTATCTCCCCCCCATCTGTCCCCTTTTGGCCACCCTGCATAGCAGCACATCGGTAGCAGTGCCAGGGCTGGGGCTAAAGTAGAGACCCAAGGCCTTCAGTCTCAGCCAGCTGTTACCACCCCCAGGCTTTGACTTCAGCCCCAGCACTGCCACTGCCACTGAGAAATGCCACCTCAAGCCTCACACCGCTGGCCTTCACTGCCTCGTGCCATACCCCAAGCCGCGCCTCTCGTTCCTTCTGCAAGCTGGCATCCCATTCCTTTCCCAAGCCTGTGCCTCTCATTCCTCCCACAAGCCACACACCCCATACCATCTGCAAGCCAGCGTCCCATTCTCATGATCCTTTGGAAACCTTCTGGTCTTCCCCAGGTCTCGCAAGAATGGGACGCACACCATTTCTTCTCCAAATCGCGAAGGTTTCTGAAGGATTGCAAGAATGGGACGCTGACTTGGGGAAGGAATGAGAGGCACAGCTTGGAGAATGGTGTGAGGTGGTGAAGACCAGCAGTGTGGGGATTGAGGCGGTATTTCTCAGTGGCAGCGGCAGTGCTGGGGCTGAAGTTGAGGCCTGGAGGCAGTGGCAGCTGGCTGAGACCCCTGAAGGCCTTGGGCCTCTACTTTAGCCCCAGCCCAGGCACTGCTACCAATGAGTGCTGCTGTGCAGGGTGGTCAAAAGGGCATAGATGGGGGGGAGATAGGTGGGGGGGAAGTTGCAGTATATCTGTAGTCATAAGTGCTGCTGGACTGGGCTGAAGCAGCTGTGGCTTTGTGCTACACTGCAGCACCCCCCAACCCACACATGGCCCATGACAGGCCTCCCAGGGCCTCCCCCACCCCCCTGAGGCACCTCTGGGTTCCTTACCTGGGATTCCATCTGCTTAATGACCCACGATTCTTGCTTAAGAATGGCAGCTGGGAGTGCCAGGATTGCGGTAGCTAAGTGAAGCAGTCATGTGATGATTCCCTTAACGACCTCATCGCTTAGCAACCTAAATTCCAGTTCCAATTATGATCGTTAAGCGAGGACAACCTGAATAAGCACCATTGCAGCATGAATAAAGTTATTTATATTTCTACTTCTGACAGAAATGTGTTGTGCAAGTACCTAAGAAATCTTTCCCACTTAAAATATACTTATTGAATAAATCCTTCCTTCCCATGTTAGGTTTGTAGTTATAAAACTGAATGATACAAGAATTCTATGGCTTGAAAATGTCATTTCTGTTAGATGATGATTGTTTTCTGCTTTAACACTTAATAAATTGCAAACTAAAAATGCAACCACCCATGCTTTTGTCAGTTGATATGAGGTTTCTGGAGAATGTTCTGCCAGATTTTACTCTGTGTCTTTTGGATACAGAATTGCTTTCTGTCTTCTCCCTCCCTTCGAAAACAACCCACAGTACATGATGTGGCTTTTTTGAGTTGTAGCAGCAGCAAGCACGATTCATCTACATCTCAGTTAATAAAATCAATTATTTTATATACTGAAAATTAATAAAATAAATAAAGCACACAGTCATTCATAGAGTTTATTTGTGATCTAGGTGTTAGAGTAGGACCAAGGGGTTCTATGTTCAAGTCCACTTCAGCCATAGAAGATGCCATTATACTTGTGGGAAAAATCAGAGTAGGGAATGCTATGAATTCTGTCTTCTGTATAACAAAACAATTTCTGTGAATAATTTACCTCTCGGAATGGAGGGTCTTAAACATAATATTTTTTACATACTGTTCTTAGGCAGAAATGTCATTAAACCTCATCAACCCTCTGTATCTACCCTGTTAGCTTTGACCAGCAGTTTAGTAAAATAAAAAAGGAAAAAAACTCCCACATTTTTTTCTAATTAAATAATTCAACTGATTCAAGTAGGTGGGCCAAGCCACAAACTATGCAAACATGGAAATAAAATTCCTATTGCTATGACTGACTTAGTAATGATTCCACATTTTTGGTTCCTCAGATTTAGTAGAAAAACCAGTTGCCTTTATGCAAAGAGGAAGAGGCTCTTTATGATCCTAACGGGACATGAATTGAAAGGGCAGATTCGAAATGATATACTTCAGAAATGTATTTTGGCTTTTGAGTTTTTTCATTTGGTATTACATGGCTATTTCAATAATTGCATTTGTCCAGCCAGAACTTTGGACAACATTTGGTATGATTCTCCTCTAAAATGTCAGTAAAATAAATCATCTTTCATACTTACCTTCATTTCAATGCCCTTTGAATTGCTGTAATTGCTATAGTAGAATAAGGAAGGAAGAATAAGAGGAAAAAGTAAAATTGTGACTTAGTGACACTTTATAATACTCTGGTATAATGATTGCCTTTCATATAATAGCTTTATAGATTCAACATAAAATTGTCATTTTTAACCATGACTGATTACTGATTAGGTCAAATACGTTTTTTAAAAAAGTTGTGTGACACCATAAAGGCTAATAAATACATATGGCACATGCTTTTATGGAGGCAGGATCAATAGATAATAGGAATTAAATTTCTAAGTCCAAGAAGACCAAACATAGACTGATGCTCAAACTATGTGTGTTGGTGGTAGAATCACCACTTTAGAATTTGATTTATCTTCGTCATTAAAACTGCTGGGGTATACACATCAGATTTTTAAAGCAAAAAGGAAACATTAATGAATACTGTAGAAGTACTATTAATACTTCCCCCTTCAACAGTTACTTACTCTTCATGTACTCCCTCCTGATTTAGAATTTTTATATTCTGTGTTCTTTATCGGAAATTTAATGTAAATGACATGCATTTTTTCTCTCAAAGAAATAAAAAATATTTTCAGAGGGAATATGCTAAGCACTTTTAAAGATTTGTTTGGGGATAGTTTAAAAGACAGTTGCTTCCTCCCATGTGGTTCAGTGTGCTGTCTGTATATATAAATCATTGCAAGAAATAAGTACTTTGCAGGAATGAAAAATGCTTGAGGTTTGTGTGTGTTCAGTTTGTCGACTGAATAAAAGTCACAATGTCATATAAAAAAAAAACTTTTGGGTTTTTTTTGCAAAATATAGTGTACAAACGTAATGACCACACTGGCTGGGGATTATGGAGTTGAAGTTTTTGAGGGTACCAGGTTCAGTGTGGTATAATATAAAAGGAGCTATTCAAATTTGGAATAGTCCTTGTAAGAGATATCCTTCTCTTATTTTGTATACAGTATATCTTGTTATGTTCTCTGTCTTGTGATTGTGTTACACACAGTACTAAGTGATCTTTGTAAAAGGAGAACTCTCATAGCATTCCTCCCTATACTGTACAGTATATCCTTCTTCTGTTCTCTACTCTCCTCCTTGTATACCCCTCCAATAAAAAAGATGTTAAGTGACGTATTCCATGAATACAGTAATGAGGTAAAAATATATTATGTGATAATGTAACAACCACAGAATTGGAACCCGGTCCCCAACAATCACCAGATGCCAGTTTTTCAGTAACAAAATTCACATGGTTTCCAAACACCCACTGAAACAGCCACTCCTTAATTGTCTTCCAGAAGGCTAGCAAGGTTGTGCTCACCTCTCTCCAGAGGTATGCTAATCCTGAGGAGGTCGGGGGCAGCTATAGAGGAGACTTGCCCCCGTCTCTGGTGGCAACACTTCTTAGGAATTGAGACACACAACAGCAAACCCCTCCTAGTTCTCACTGGATGTAGAGGAGTACAGAGCTAACCTTGTATAAAAAATGCAAGAAGAATTATGTAAACATCAACTTAGCCCTGGAAGAGAAGAGAGAGAAAGAAAGAAACTTAATCCCACCTTGATTCTCTTTGATATAAGAGGAAGCAGAATCAAACTCATGTCAGCCTTTCAAGTTTCTGTTATTAAATCATAAAACAATAAAGTACAATTCCACTAGTGCTTATGATGTCTGCTTCCTGACCTGGCCGACTTGAAGGGCTGATACTGGACATGCAGATTCCACTAGGAGCAGGCAGTCTCAAAAAGGCATAGATCTTGAGCCTTGTAGGGCTTTAAAGGTGATAACTGGCACCTTGAATTGCACTCATGGTAATCATTGCAGCTCTTGAAGTAAAGGTATCACCTGGACAATTTGAATAGAGCCTACAGCATTCTGGACCAGTTGTAGCTCCTGAGAGGTCTTCAAGGGCAGCCCCGCATAGAGCAAATTGCGATAGTCCAGCTGAGAGGTGACCATCAATGAAGTCTGCCTATCCAGGAAGAGCTGAAGTTGGTACACAGAATGGAGTAGTAGTACACAGAATCTTCCAGCAGAAGCCATGAGTCTAAGATGACCCCCAGATTATGAACCCAAGATTGTGAATAGGAGAGGAAGATGCTGTCCAGGGAAGTAATTAAACTGATATTATTTGGCTTTTGCACCCACAGTCACTCCATCTTGCTGGGAATGAGTTTAAGCCTGTTCCTCGCCATCCAGGCCCTAATAGCTTCCAGGTCTCAAGAGGGAACCTCAATTGCATCTCCTGTTCAGCCTAGGGTTGAAATGTATACCTGGGTATTAGCATACTGATAATACCTAAACCCATGCCAGCAGATGGCATCTCCCAGTGGCTTCATGAAGAGGGAGTGCATCCTTGCCTCCTTCAAGGCGGGTAGTATCACTCCCTCTCTCAAGAATGCATTAACCATCACCCTTATTCAGCATCCCATTATCTCCCTAGAGACTTTCACCAACCAGGAAGGACAAGGATCCAATCCACAAGTGGCAGAGCTGATGTTGCAGAGAAATCTGTCAACTTCCTAAGGATTGAAAGGCTCAAATCTGTCCCAAATAACCTTGCAAAGACATTGCTTCGGTTATCTCTGTTGGACTTGTCCATCCACTGTCCAACTCCCAATAATTAAGAGTAATTTTGTCCTCAAGATACCTTGCAAATTCATCACAGCAGTCTAATTAACAATATTCCACCCCATCCTTTCTTAAAAGAGTCACCCAGAATGTTGGTAGAGACATGTGTGATAATCTTCAGAGACAAGAATCCATGATGTTAAAGTAGAAGAGGAGGCAGCAAAAGGGGCAAATCTACTTATTCTCCTTCTGATAGCTATGTTCTCTGGTTGCCTATCTGAAGAGGATGGATTCCACTATAAGATACAACACCACTATTAGCCCAGAGGGGTGTCCTGCCCTCCACTGTGGGGGAGACACCCAGGGAAAAAATATTGGGTTAGATTGATTAAAGTTGCTTTAATCAATGAGATGCTTTATATTTATAAGGAAATTGATTTCCATAGATATATTCTATAATTTGGAGGTAGTTTCCATCTAAAAATCATGCAAATGCAAGAGGATGCATTTTGTGTTTGGGGGTTTGCTATAAATCTGGTGTGTTGTGTGGCAAAATGTAAGTATTCCTGGTGACATTGGAAAGGAGGAAGATGGAAGCAGAACCAGAATTAGCTGGTGTGTCTATCTTTGACTCTTGATGCCCCTACCCAACCTGTTCTCCACCAGACCATTGCTGGTCATGTAGTAAAATTGTGTCTTATATGTTGATTCACTGGCTCTCAGTGTTTCAGATGTCACTGAATGGTTCTTTGGCATTACTTTGCTGTTTGGCATTTGTAATATGTAAAGTGGCTTGTCCCAGCATGTGGGTAATTGAGATGAGTCTCCAGTCAGTCTTGGCCAAATTATAATTCTCCAAGCAGTAGTCTGGGACTCTGTTTTATAATTGCCATGTGATACATATTCCAGGGGGGTTTACATATGTACATAATTCAGAAATGGATCCGTATGCAAGTCTTGGTAAAAAGCTTATCAAAAAACTAACATTAGTGAGCTGATGTAGATATGGAGCATAGTAGCGATCTTAAAGCACATAGTAATACACATGCTTGCAAGTTATAATTAATAATTTACTGATAATGTGGAAATACATTTTTGAATCTAAGCAAGGAAGGTAAGGCATTCACTCTGTTATGGAAGATGTAGAATACAGGTAGTTCTGACTTACCAACCTCTTGTTCAGTGATCGAATGGCACTGAAAAAGAAGACTTACAACTGGTCCTCAAAGTTGTGGCTGTTGCAGTGCCCCCACAGTCATGTAATTATGATTTGGGTGCTTGGCAACCAGCGTGCATTTACGACCATCACAGTGTCCCACAGTTACACGATCACCATTTGTGGCCTTCACAGCCAGCTTCTGACAAGCAAAGTCAACAGGGAAACCGGCAGGAAGTCACAAGTTGCGGTTATGTGATGTTGCATTTAACAACCTGCGGTGATTTGCTTAACGATCATAGCCGGAACTGACATCATAAGTTGGGTGCTGTAACATGACATTTCGGTTTACGACTGCACTGCTTGCAGGTCCCAGTTGCAGTTGGTAACTGAGGACTACCTATAAATGAATTTAAATTGATTTCTTAGATTGAAAGTTTGTGTCTGAATGCCTTTAAACAAACAAACAAACAAAAACCCTTAGTTTATTCTGCAAGTTTTGTCTGATGTTTAAGTAGTATTTAGAATATTTCATAAAAATAACACTTTCCTGAGTAAGTGTCTTCTGCTATCTACTGAAAAATTCCATTAATGTGCAAATGCATCTGAACATTTCACCTTCATTTTGATCTGTATTTATTACTTGATTGAAACTCAGTAGGCAGTATATAGCAACCAGTTTGCTGTTGGTTAGAGGGCATCAGGCTAAAAACCAGGAGACTGAGTTCTAGTCTTGCCTTGGACACAAAGCCAGCTGGGTGACCACTCTGTCGCAGCAGAGGCAGTGATAAACTTCTTCCAAAAACCTTGCCAAGAAGACTGGAGGGACTTGTCCAGGCAGTTGCCAGGAGTCAACACTGATTCAAAGGTGCGCATGCACACACATATTAGGTTGGAGGGCAAGCATGTATATAATTCCATGGGTGCACATATAGTGGTTTTTGATATGTGTAATAATCTATGATGGAATCATGGTTGATCACTAATCTTTATGAGTGGTGAACTACAAAAAAAGACATTAATTCTTGTAGAAATGAAGCTAGTGGGCATAATATTTGGTAGTCTATTAGCAGTTTTAGCAGAACGTAAATTTTAAAATGTCAGCATACTTACTGGCTTCATACATCATGCTAAGTCATGGTTTGTTTAATACAACATGCTGAACCATAAACCATGGTATAGAAAACCATGGTATTTGGCACAACACAAAAAGCCAAAATTAAATAAACCATATTGTGGCTTAGTGCCCAGTGTGAACAAGGCTACTATTAATGCAATTTTATGTGAGGGTTGTGAAGATAGAGACTGATTTCAAATGCGATGAAATCCTTTATATAAGATCATATAAACTGATGAAATTTTTCAGTGAAACCAATTCAAACCATCACATAACAGGTAAGGCAGGAAGTGCAGTGTAATCATTAATACCATTACTGTACATGGAATGTTCAAATCAGGAAGATGTTATCTATGGGTTCTTTATACCAGTTGAGAACCTTGCCTGACCTAGAATATGATAATGCATTTGTGTGGATGCAATATCTCACTATGTAACAAACGTGATGAAGAAAATGCAAACAAACAAATAAACAAATAAGATACCTTTAGAAGCTGTAGAAGGAACCTGATAATTGCAAGATATTTCTGTTTTCCCTGAAAACACAAATGCAGCAGCAAATGACCTGACAAATGATTTCCTGCTTGCTAATGAGCAAGGAATACAAATTGCAATCTGCAATACGAAATAATGATTTATTAAAGCAATTTCCCGTTTCATGGTTCACTGAAAAAAAAAGCTTGAGAGCTATCGTTTCATTGTACAAATTGAATGTTACCACACAGCGGAATGTAAAGAAAATGGTAATGGCTAATAGTATGCTCACACAGAGACCACTTGACGCTGCAGGTACTGGTCAAATTGTATGGAAAACTAATGTTCTTCCAGAACAATCCTCTGTGCCATTGTGACTGGCAAAAGTAGAAGGACAAAAGGCAGGCTTTAATCTATATTCTTATTACTGAGGTGGTTATAAGATTCCATATTTGGATCAGAAAACCTGTGGATGTATCAATGTTCATACATACCTTCAAGCCAAAATAAATTCCCATGAATGACAGACACTGGGTGAGTATGCTGACATACTCTGTAGTACAGCACCTTAGTAGCAATACAGGTAGGTAGATATTTTTGATAATTACATTGGAATACTTTTTACCATTTCTGTGGCATAATCCAAATAAATGGGTTTATAGAGGCTAATGGTGAGCATTCAGGGTTAGGGTAGATTTTTATGACTTTTTTTAAAAATAGGGGGGGTATTAAGCTAACCAGAGCTTTAATGCACCTGTTTTATTCTTTTGGAGGGGGGAACTTTAAAGTGGTGCCTCCTGATTTTTGGCAAATTTTGGTGACATAATCTTGGATTCCAGGACTATTCTACCCCCCACTCCCACCCACAGAGTTGCTGTGGTTCCTCACTCCTGTCCTAGAAACATTGGTGAAAAAATTGTGGTGGCCACAGATGTGTGTGTGTCATTTTTTTCTCTTAACATGATGCTCTGATCGTGGCTTGGTGTCTTTCTAAACAAAGTTTAGTTAGGGAGACTTCTAGTGGAGAAATGGCGAGCTAAACATGTCTTCGTGAGAGCAGAGATGACAACCGCAGCAGAGACCAAAGAACTGGTGAGTAGACTGGTTATTTGGAACCTCTCCGGACAAGGAAAGGACTGGAGATCGCCTACATGTGCTCTGGACAGCTGCTCTTTGTGAGGAGACTGCAGGACAGTGGTCTCCCACAGGTTTGAGTGCCGGGAGATAAAGGGATTAATTATCAAACTCACAACTGCAGCCGAGCCTTTTAAAGGATGCTAAGTGCATTAACTTCACTTCTAATCATTTTTGGAAATTGCTTATTTCCAAAATAACCATCTTAAAACTATTAGAGATTTTAGGAACGACAAGTTTGAAAACCCACCTGGTGAGTCCATCTTCATTTCTTTTCAAAAGAAAAATTAATTGTAAGTTTAAGAACTTAAAAAAGAGTTTGAAATAAATGGTAAAAGCTAAATAAGGTTTTGAACCAAAAAAATTATAAATGAATTAAGGGTCCAGACAAATTTTGAATATTGAAACTTTTACTATAAGATTTTGAAACTAAATAAACAGCTTTTTGTGGGAACCAGAATTATTTTGTCTACCATAAGCTATAACAGAGATTAGAGACTTTATCATTTAAATTGGACACTAGAGGGGACTAAAGATTCCAGGCAAAAAGAAAAAAAAACCTGCCTTTGGTTTTGATTAGGATTGGGATTTGACACAATTATACAAAGCACTATAGTTGCGTTAATATTTGAAATATTCAAGGAGATCTTCAAAGAATGGGACCAGAAATTCATAGCCACAATATCAACAATATCAGTAACAATGTTTGCTTCTATGGATAGACTATGTTTAAAGGAGGTTAATGAAGGAATGACAGATGGGAAACAAATCTTGCTTGATGCAGAAAGAGTGGAATCAGAAATATTGAATTAAAAAGAAGTGTGGATTATAAGTCAGAGAAGATATTTAAAGTGGAAATGCAAGTGACAGGCCAAGAGAATGACCCAGATAAGGACTCTTTACTGGATAATAAAAGAAGCTGGCTGAAGTTTGAAAAGTTAGAGGGGAAATGCAAATGATAAACCAAGAGAATGACCTGATAATGTCTTTTTACTGGATTTACAAAAGAGGCTTGTTAAAGCCTTGGAGAAGCCTATGTGAGGGGACAAAGAAGAATTTAAGAGAGATGCAAATCCTACTACAATATTTGAGTGAACTAAAGATTTTCAGAGGTAAAAAGAAGGGATATAAAGTAGGTTTATTTTATCAAGGTTAAAATGTTTTCATGAAATTCTGGCAACCCTTTATGGACTTTCTGCTGACACCAGGATTGAGAAGTTGAAATCTTATGGATTTGCTTATAGATAACCTTATAGGGGGTAAAGAGCTACCAAACATGCTTATACTTGTTGTGATGAAGATTGGAAGTCACTTCTTTATATATTTCTTTTCTTTTTCTTTATTTCACTGTTTTCTTTTTCTTTTCTTCTTTCTTTACTTTTTCTTTCTTTGCACTTTTTACTCTTTTTACTTTCTCTGAGTTTAGTTTTTATTAGTTTTTATTGCTGTAATTAAAATCTTCAAATATAAAGTTTAGTGAGGAAAAGAAGGCTGACTGCTTTTAGTAGGGGAAATTACAGTGAAGGGGAAGGAAAATCATTTTCACCAGTATTTGTGTTAATAAGCCCTCCCAACAATTTTGACATTTTTTTCCTGCTTCTTAATGCTACCTTTCTTCTCACATTTGCATTCTGAGTTTTGAGGAAAGAAAATCAATAAATTGTTAAATAGAACTCCCAGCTTTACTGTAAGCAACAGCCCCTCAGAGTTTGGCTAGTAAAATCCTAAAGTATCTTCCAGCATTTTTAGGGGGTTGGCATACAAAACAAAATGGAAAGAGCACAATTTCTAACAAATTTTTGAAGAATGTAACCCTCCTTTAAGACCTTTATATTGTACTTTAGAGCATGAAAATAATTTTCCATAATACACTTGCACAAAGGAATAAGTCAGAATTTTAGAGAATCCTGGTTTATATTCATAAGAAAGCAATCTGGTACTTGAAGCCCAATCTCTCTCCACTTAATTGTTTTCACTAGAGGTAACGAGGAACTCGTTTGGAGGTAAAGAACATGATGCTCTGAACAAATTCCTGAGTTGTTTCTTTCCTAAAAGATCACATCTGAAGTTGGCATATAATTAGAGCTTGCTTGGCATTTCCAAGCAAAACCCTGCATTTGCTAAGTTTTGCTAAGCTTTTCAGTCCTACTAAGTGCCTGGATACTAAACTGCTAAACTACTAAACTGCTCCTGGTAGTGGTAGGAGCCAAGTAAGAGTGACTACAGTAGATAGTTCTGTTTTGTTTGAATGTTGTCATTTCTTCCTAATCTTCCAATAAACCTGTAAATATTATCTCTTTATAAAAAAGGGCAGAAGCCCAGAAAATAATGTACTCCTTAAAACTACTTAACAGCTGACATGAGATTCTAATGGAAAATTCGCAGCTCATATTCTTAGGTACTATACTGTTCTTATTCTGAGGTTATGCAAGCAAATTGTATTCTAGAGAGTGCAATTTTATAACATAATTTATTTTGCAAATCATTAAAATACACCAACCCAGTAATTGTCTTAATGTCCCTTCTTTAATTTTATTTTTCTTTCATTGGAAAAAAGTTTCCAAATGATTGTGTGTGAAGCCTCCATTTCCTTTTAAACTGTGCACATTTTATGAACATTGGTTTTGAAATTGGTATTTTACAGGAGTGGTGGATTGGCTCCATGAGTCTTTGGTTCCTGTTTTTTATGGTATAGTACATTGAGAATTAACTATTTCTTTCATTTCTGTTGTTCAGTCAGAAAGCCTTCTTTACTGGCTTTAATCTTTATATGTCTAGTTCATTCTTCAGTACATCTAGCAGAATCAGTGATGTATACTTGTGCTGTAGCTGTTATAAAGTCCAACTAGAGATATGATTGGCTGAAGTTTTATAGTTTCAAATATATGAATATCATGATCATGTTGGGAAGTCTGATTTTTAACAGCAGATTAGGTATATGGCTAGAAAGGGCATAGTCACTGCTTTCTGTAGCCCTAGCCCTTCTTTGGGATTTTTTTCCCCCTCCAAAGTGTTCAGTTGGATAAAAAGCCCTTGGTAGGGAGATAATTAGATTGTGTGTTTAAATACAAGCATCCCTTCTGCTTAAACATGCAATTAACCCAATCACCAGCTGCCACTGACTTGACCATAATGGAGAAAATGAGATAGTCCCCTGCTGGAAACGAATGTTTCACTGTCTGAGTGCTAAAATGGTGATTAAAGTGGTTTTGGGGGGCTGGACAGTTTGCTTGTATTAACAGGGCTAGACCAAATCTTGGTATTAATACATGGCATTTAGTGTGGGGAAATAAATGGATTGATTTATCAAGCTAATCAGTTTGCTTGGTGCTCCTACAACACTGATAAAAAATGTGATACTATTAATTCTCATTTGAGGAAGGAGAGGTTCAAATAAATTTAATAACCTAAAAAACACAAGTCTGATATCTAGAATTCAACCTACTCTTTTATATTTGCACTTTCTCTAAATACTCCTAATGAGTATTATGTCCATTCAAAGCTGCTACTTATCCCAAATATTTATGTGTAAGGGATTTTGGTAGAACACAGGATAGAGAAGATGTTAATTGCCTTTCTTGTTTTTATATTTTTATATTTTGGACTCTTTATTATATAGTTGGTGTTTGTAAACAAAGACACTTTGATGCTATATCTAATATCACATTTAATTTACTCTCAGAGTGGCTTCATGAAGATTTTTTAAAAATACAGTATAGTCAAACTATTCTGCTTATTTTTGTCCTGCACAAGATAATATACTGAAAATAGTGAATGAGGTAGCATAATGCTTATATTTAAAGGAGACCATTTTTAAAGCTGATATTTCATTGAAAATGCTGTTCTGTATTGTACTTCAGACAGTGAAATGGCAGAGATTATCCAGGCGGAGATATTTTCCACAAACCTGGCATGACATCTTAAGTATTTGCAATTTGGTGCCAGTAGATAACACATTTAAATTGAATTCAGTTTGCCTGCAGAGCTGATAGATGGCAGCTTTTTGTTTTGTTTTCTGAAGTGTTTGGCATTCTTTGTCATCTTTATGAAACCTGTACAGAATAAGGAAAATAAAAATTGAGTAAAAAGAACCTGAAGTTTATCCTCAGCGGTAATTCATTGGAATAGCAGTAGTGCTCTGGGAACAGAACTTTGTTTCTTGGGTTCTGTGATTGTTTGAACAAGATGAAACTTTCCCCAGAGATGTTCAATAGGCCAGCAATCCATATGCCCAGCATGATGCCAGTTCAGTTTCTCTTCAAAGGCTTCCCTCAAAGAAATGCATCTGAGAATTGCAAATATGTTTCTTTCTCACTGTGTTTGCTTATGAGTCAGCAAATACTTGGTAGGTCCCATTGTGAATTATTAGACAAGGCCGAAGACTGGGATATCCTCAGGCTGCCTAGCAACTTACCACCAATCAGGGCAAGATGCTAATGACAAATGGCCATCACATTAAACAGTTTTATGTGCTAGAGTCTCTCCCTGAGTACTTTAAAGCTACTTCCAACAAATATCACAAGTCTCTTCAGTTTCTTAGATTCCTGCCTAGCTTTTCATACTTACGAAGCAGGATTTTGCTTCCCACATTCTTAAAAATACAGCAGAACATTTAGAATCACTATAATGTATAAATAAAATCTGTGTTCAAGTTGTCATGGGCACTTCTATAAAATGTGTAGAAATATTTCCTGGTGAAGAGCAGTCACTAACTTTTCTTGGAAAGTGATGAGATATTACATAGTATATCTTCTGTAAAATTATGGTATACTCTTCAAACATGGTTTTATTTATGAAGAATCAAATTATTATGGTTCTAGTACAATAGTAGAGATTAATAAAATGGGTTGTAAACTAATCATTAGACTGTGGAGCAAGGGGATCTTTCAAGAAGTCCATGCTACCTGCCCATAATAGAACTTATCAAAAAAAGTATGAAGTCCAGTCTCCTTTCATAATTCAAGTTTTTAAATCAGCCCAGTTAGGAGGTAGAGAATATTCCTTGAAATGGTAAGGGAAAGTAAAGGAATTTAGAGCTGACTTTGAGGAAGGAAGGAACAAGCTGTTAAGGAGGGACTTGGAAAAGAGATTAGACGGTCCAGAGAGATAAGGAGGTGTGAGAAAGAAACTGAAAATAATCCCACCTTGATTTTGTTTAGTATGAGATGGGACAGAGAAAAACTTGGACAAGCTTTCAAGATTCTATTATTATACCCTACAGGAGTGTTTCTCAACCTTGGCAACTTGAAGATGTGTGGACTTCAACTCCCAGAATTCCCCAGCCAACATGGGCTGGGGAATTTTGTAAGTTGAAGTCCACATGTCTTTTAAGTTGCCAAGTTTGAGAAACACTGCCCTACAGCAATAAAGTAGCATTTCTGGAATCCCTTCCATATCTGTTGGGCTGAACCAAGCAAAAGAATTTGGACACACTGGGATGGCAGCTATAACAAATATGAAGGAAGGCTTGTGACAAATCCAGGAAAAAATGGAACCAATAATGGTGTGTGTGTGTGTGTGTCTGGAGTTATCATCAGAGTAATTATGAGTTGGGAAATGGTCTGGGTCTGCTGTCCCCCAAAGCAGTATCCACAATGTTCTGAATGACCAGCCACCCATTGCAAACATACCCCCAAGACAAACTGAACTCAAGGCAGACTTGAACATTAGAAAAAAAAAATACTGCCTTTTTTCTGCCTTCTTTTGATAGTGCCTCACCTTGAAAGATGAGCCATAATTATGTGAATTTATGGTATTCCATTCTGTTTTCAGTGCCATCTCAGCATTTGTCGAGAATATTTAAGAATGGTGTTGCACAGTTCATTACTTATAGAATAAGTTTGTGTTGTAGACCTTGTTTCTCCGAATGGGGCTCTGTGAACAGGGAAGGCGTATCTGGCTTTTGCTTAACAGCTTGTGGAGAGGGCTATGCTGTATCTGAAAATAGCATTGCAAAATACTTGCTGAAGCATAGTTTCAAAGAATAAGAGGGAAGGCCAATCTTCATTCTTATTTGGAAGCAGCTAGAAGTACAGTTCGCTGCTGCACCTCTGAGTGCTTTGTTCACACTTGGCACTGAATGGCAGATCTGTTGCCTAGGGTAAGCCAAAGTGAACAACATATTATATTATGCCTCTGAAAAAAAATTAGTTTAAATTCCTGGCAAATGATACAAATGAATGAATACTTTTTTAAGGTCACTGACCAGTACAGGATGCCTTCTTTTAAAATATTTATCTGAGCTTTCTTTCTAATTTCTGTAACCCTTTTCTAGCAAAGATGTACGTAAGTGTCTCTATGCTGATAAAAAACATTTTTTAATGCCTGTTAAAAGTGGGGCTAATCACATATGCAAGAGTTGATTAACTGATGAACAGGGCTCTAAGATCTAAAATCATAACTGTTGTACTCAAAACAAGCAAATATGGAGAAGTGGAAAGGGCTCTAGAAAGTTGACAGGATTGCAGGTTTCTGAATTGTAGAAACAATACTGCTTTATACAGGGTGGGTTCAGATTGTTTATGGAATAAAGGGGAACTTTTGTGAGAGGTAAAAATTGAAGTTTGTGACATCCACAGAAAATATAATCGCAATATTTAAATGACTATGCTCCATTTAATTGTTGTGTTTTCCTCAGTACCTAAACTTTGATATATGAAAATATTATATAGCAGCTTACTTCTTTTTTCTTTTGTGTTCTTCTATGTACCTTCCTTATTTGAAAACCATTCAGCAGCTGTAACAATATAGGTGAACTGAATGCTGATAGTCATATACACTTCCATAGAATATTCAGCTGTTCTGGGTTCTAGTTCATTTCCTTCTTCATGCTGAGAGCTCTTGGAGTTTAATGAGATATAAGGAGGTAGTAATTGTTGAATTCATGCTTACTGGTCTAAAACATAGGCATCTTTAAGTAGAATATATAGGGATATTATTTTTTAATTGCCATAGAGAACAGTTTTTAATTATCTCAAGTGGTTGTGCTACTTGTAATGACCAACTATCTTCTTGCAATCTCTATAGAAAATGATCTCTTCATTTTAGTACTGGCAAAATACCTAAGATTTCTTTTTATTGTTGCTTGTATATTTTATTGAGTTGAAATTAAACCCTAAATCTCATACGCCGCTTAAAGTGTTTTTGCAATTACATTGTGTAATTTTATAGAAGATTCCAGATTTGGTAGACTGATAACAAATGAAATATATAACAAAAAGTAATAAAACCCTAAAATAATTTGTGTGCGGTTCATTTTTCTTGCTTCTTCTAGCTATCAGTTGTAGATACCTTTAGAATACAGAACAAGGATTAGGATTAGCATATCCAGTTGTGAGAGTTTTTTTGCACACAGGTTGCTTCAACAGAGATTTATTTCATTTTCTATACTGGATATAAATGTGTGCTGTAAATTTGCTATTAATGCTCTGAGATTGAATATAAGAAGATAAGATTGAGAAAAGAGTTGTACATAACAGTTCTTGTAAATGATTTCAACAGCATTGAGTTAAGCCCAGCCTAGATATGCTTTGTATCTACAGGTGGTGCTCAGTTAATGACCACTTGTTCAGTGACTGTTCAAACATTCGACAGTGCTGAATGAGTGGTACTTATGACCAGTCCTCAAAGTTTTGGCTGTTGCAGCGCCCCCACAGTCATGTGATTGCAATCCGGGTGCTCGGCAACTGGCCTGGATTTCTGACCATTGCAGCATCCTGCCTTCATGTGATCGCGATTTGTGACCTTCTCTGCCAGCTTGAGCCTTCTCAAACTCAATGAGGAAGCTGGCAGGAAGTCGGAAGTCAGTCACATGTGGTCCTTGCTTAACAACCTGCAGTGATTCGCTTAACAACAGTAACTGGGGACTGCCGGAAGTGCTGTTGCTAAGTGGTGCGGTCATGTGACATAGCATTTTACTACTGTATCGCTTAGTGACAGAAATTCCAGTCCCAATTACCGTCATTAAGGAGGACTACCGGTGTTTCCTAATGTTACTGCTTCCATTAGTCTTCTTTTTGGAAGTGTGTAGGGAACAGCCTTGGCTATGGAGACAAAGGGATATGTGATGGAAGGCATGAGTGGTGAGGATTCTGGAAGGGAGCTTCAAGGTTACAGGGAGGGGGGAGAGACATTCCAAGCATCTCCTCAGCCCCCAGCTGGACTGTGTGAAAGTAAGGAGGAAGAGACTGGCCCCTCCCTAAGGGCTTGATGGTTATAGTTGCTGTTGTTGGGGAATTAGAATTAGTCTGGCGAGATTCTGTCTATTAGGTGCAAGCTAATAAAGAAACTGAGCTGATTTCCGGACTCTCTCGTGTGATTCTTGGGCTGAACCTGACAGGATAATATGAATAGAGAGCACATCTGTATGTTGTCTTTCAGGCTTTTAATCTTTTTGTCTGAGATCAAAGGTCATTGAGCTTTTCAGTATCAAAAATTAATACTGTCCTACTGTACTGTATAGAAAGAATACTCTTTAAAGTGATTTGGGAATAAATTCAATAAGTTTTTGTGTACAACACTTGTCTAGAAGTTACTTGCCATTCTGAATACTATTTCAGAGGTTTGGGACAAGTCTAGAAATTGAAGGAATTTAGTTAACAAAAAAGCTACCTTTTTGTTTAGCCAAGCTCAAAAATAGAAGGGCATTCAGTCATTTTTTATTTGTTCTTGCTTATTAGCCATAAATTAAGGGGACTTTTTCTGTTTGTTAAACTGCTACTAATGAACTAGTATTAATAAAAACTGAACTGCAAAATGCTGAGAATTTGGCCATTGAAATATTTCTTTCTATTTCATGATAAATATTCTTTTTACTACCTGATTTGACTGAAGGTTTTCATGGAAGTGTTTCTTTACATTGTGAATGCTTCATAGACTGGCGGATCAAACTTCAAGGTAGGAAATACAATTTGTAATTTCTAAAATGTTTTCCTACTTGCCAAATGTTTATTTAACTCAGTGTTGCAGTCTATTGGTACATTTCAGTGCTGTAAACCAAAATATATATCTAAAATAGAATTGTACATATAATTGACAGAATGATTTATTCCAGTTTTAGCAAAATAAGCCAGTGGTTTAAAAAAGAAAATGAGGCATCCATGACTAATACATCCCCAAAGTATTTGGTTATTTAAGCTTCTTAAAATGTCTTTCTGAAGCCTTGAGATTTGACTGCATATTTTTAGTCTTGTATATAAATTGCCTGCATTTACCTTTTTTCATTTTGCAAGCAGCAGAAGCTAGTTTGTATTAAAACTAGGGATTTAAAAATATTTTTGGGCTGCAGAACCTGTTAGTATTTAAACAAATGTTCAAGAGACAGTGTTCTAGTGATAGAAAATTGGTTGCATTTGAGTTAACTCCCCCCCCCTTAATCTCTCATGAAACCTCATCAAGTGATCTCTCCAGGTTCCATGGACCACAATTTAGAAACCCTGATGATGAAGACCTTCTACAAATTAAGTTTCCTTCCTTCTTTCCCCAGCCAATGGCCTTTGCTTTCCTGGGTCATATAAACGGTTGGGGAGTCATGCCAAGACTGTGCTATTTGGTAGCATAATAGCAGGCACTTTACAGCCTTTCTCTGAGGAGTTTTGGCAGTAGGAACGGCTGAAATACAGCAGCGAGAGGATAGGAATAGAGGAGGGCTTGCAAGAGCAGTCTGTAGGCAGGGAACAAGGTTTATCGCTTTAGCTGTAATCCTCTGGATAGAAGCACTTGTTAATTAACATACAGGATTGCATTGCAAGAGTGCTACATCATTCCAATTCATACTTGCTTTTAAAGCTTAGGGCCAGTCTATTTTCTTCTACTCAGATAATGAAAACTCTGTTCTCCTACACGCACTGAGAGAAACCTTTGTATCACACAACTCTTAAATGTCACTTTTATGAGAACAGGGCAAAAGGTCTAGAGTTTAGGAGCGGGATACACGCCTCAGAGCTATTCTTTTTTTCCCCTTGGTAAACACTCTGAAAACCATTGAACCAGAGCTCTAGATAAGAAGGAACATTTGCCTCTCCTCTCAGAAAAGAGGTTTCTTTTTCTGTTGTACATGTATAATCTTTTGCTCCTGTTAAATATATCATAATCATCCTGCATTACTTGCTGATTGGGAGTGGCAGAGAAAAGATTATTTTTTTGAAGTTTATTTCAAACTCAGCATAAATATGAAAGGTTTTAATTAGTAGCACCTGCTGTTTTATTGAGTTTCATGGAAAAATATTGGCTGTATTATAATTGCACAATATGCATTTTAGCCGCTATGACAGATAACGTTTATTGAATCAAGTTGCAAGAGGGTTGTTTTTTTTTAAATCTCATCTCTCTGGAGTTACAAGAAATTCTGTAAGCATCTTTCAAATGCATGAACATAGTCTTGAAGAATATGGAATAATAGCAAGATTGCAATGAAGTGGAAAAAAAATATATAATAGAGACACAGGAAATTGCTTTGTAATGTGTAAGGCTGTTGGTCCATTGGTCCATCTACTTGTGCTAGTTCGCACCAGCAGTAGTTCTAGTATTCCAGTCCAGAGTAGGTTTTTGTTCTTAGCCCTCTGGCTGAGGTGCCAGGTCTCTTGCATGCAAAGCATGCCCTTTAACTATAGAACAGTATTTCAAGAGAGAAGATGGCTTTAGTTTTGTATTCAGTAAGAGTTACCTGTTAATATAAAAATGTAAGGAAAGCATGCAGAGCACGGCTTTATTAAATTCTTTCCAACCTCTTTTCCAGCACCAACCATAGGAAGTTCCTATTTTTTTCTATGGAATGAAGTAGCATGTTGTTTCAATATGGTGTGATTCTGCTATCCCTTGTGTTGTGTCTGTGTAACGTGTGTGCCTGGGAAGCACAAGGGCAGTCCCAGAGTGAAGCAGTGAGGATGGAGGGAGCTTAAAATGGAGCAGTCAGCAGCATTCTGAGCCACTGCTCAACTACCTCTCCAGTACAGATGCAGATTTGTATGGCTGATGTTTGAATCACAAATGATTTTATTGATCAAATGTGCTTGTGAGAATGTTATATATTTAATGACATTGTTGTGATGAAGTGGACTCATTAAGGATAGATAGAATTTCTCCTGACTTCAGGTGAAAGTAGTTAATGCTTTGTTAAAAATTTCATTAATAAAGTAGAAAAGGTAGCCACAAGTCTTAAATTCGGGGTAAGTCTGCACACTGCATTATGACATGGCTTGTAATTATCATAGTTTGGTCAATGGGCCATAGTAACCTGGTTCATACATAGTATTGTTATAAATCACAATCTTCAGCAAAAGTGGATTAGCCATAGCACCTTAATTTGCAACCTCCAGAATTCCCTGAAATTATGCCACCCCAAATTATGTCAGTTTTCTCTTTGATATTTAGTTATTCATCTGTCCAATTTCTATCCCACTGCAGTTCTTTTAGCCAACCAATAACATGTTAGAAATGTGCACGTAAACCTCCGCAAAGCAAGTTGCACCCATTTCTGTTTTTTCAACCCATTATGGTGCATTGGCCCTGTTGCTAGGGGACATTGGCAAACATTGCTTATCACCTATTTTCCTCTTTTTTTCAAAAGAAGGGCATCCCTCACCTGCAAAATTCTGATTGAGAGATAAGCTAACTGGCTTCACACTGAGCTTAATAAAAATAATAAAAACTTTATATCTTAGGGTAAATGTGACTTGGCCATTAGTATTTGTTTAGGATCTGCAGTTCATTTGTTTAGAAAATGTATTTACTCCTTTGTCATAAAACCATTCTCAAAGTGCCTTGCAATAAGAATTCGTATTATGAGCTTCTTGCTTTCTGGGTACGGTACTTGTTGGGATATTTCTGCTTGCTGTTTTGGCTGTGCAAAGCGTTCTAAAGGGTGAACAGAGCTCCCCTTCTTGAATAATTAAAACAGCCACATCCTTTGCCAGACTCATGGTACTTTGAAATTTGTCCCCATCTGTCTTCATGTGTGCTGCCAATCTTACCAGAAGCCTATCTGTGCATGTATACATATGCCCAAACATACACATGCACAGACAACCAGGAACAGATTTTAAAGTAGCCACATGAGCTTGCCAAAGGATAGGATTGTTTCAACACTTCTCAGAGGGATATTTCAATTGTGCTAACATGGTCTGCAAAGTGCCCCTTTAAAATGCTTTGCACAGTTGTAGTTGCTATACTTAAAACCTAGCATATGCTTCAGTGATTGAAATAATATACAGCTGGCTCAAATTCTTTCAGGCTATGGTTTCTAATTTAGAAAATGAGATATGTGCTAAAAATGGCATTTCTAGCTATCAATCTGATTTTTTTCCCTCTTTTTCTCAGTCTGAGTAAAATAACCAATAAAAGGTGACATAAAAGCTATAATATGTTTGTTTTGTTAAACTGACTTCCTCACAAATAAGATGCAGGATAAAATATTACAGTCATACTGTTCTTCAGCAGTCGTGGATTCATGTAGACATAAATGACAAAGCACAATTTGACATAAGTTTAAACTGTGGTTTGGCTTTGAGGAGAATTTCAAAAGCCTTTGCTTGCAGTTCAGATTAACCACGGGTTATGAATCTGCATCTGGACAAAACTGTGGTTTGACATTCTGTTTCTTGTTTAAATTAATGAGTTTAAACTAGGCTAAATAAAGTAAATGGAGACATACATTTATCATTTGATTCTTGTGAATCAATGTATTTCTAATTGAATGTAAAAATTCAGTGTTTAATACAAAACTTACTTTGTATTAGATAAATCAATAAATCAGTGTGTGTGTGTATATATATATATAATGAAGACTTTTTCATTGTACTAAATGGAAACTGTTAACTAATGAGTCACAGAATTTATTGCACTGCTGGCAGTTTTGCTCGGTTAATTAATATGTGTTCTGATCAGTTTTCATCCTCTCCTCTCCTCATCCTACATTTTACTTCAGGATGTTTTCTTTCTCCATCAAAGGAAACATGAGTTGTTCATATTATTAATATGTCACCTTTCTAATAAAGAATGCATTTTTTAAACTAAAATAGATTTTCATTGGAGCAGTTTTTTAGGTTCTTAAATGGTTCTCAGAAAATTGCTTCTAAAATTTGTTCTTTGTTTTTTAATTTTTAAAAATAACTTCCTACTGTGTTATATAATCTATTCTTCCTTTCAAACTTTTGTTTTTGAAGAGGTAGCATCACATATTTGTTTCCTTCCTGAATGTTTAATATAGGAATTTTTATGTATATTTAATATACTTAGGTTGTTTGTTTAATATTCTCCTAACGTGTTTTCAGTCCTCTTGGTCCCAAAGAACTTTTGCTCGAACTTTTTTTAATCAAGGAAATCTATTTTGTGACAAATCAGTTCCAAGCATAGTTAAGGAATAGGCTTGAATTGGGTAGGCTGAAGCAGGATTTGGAATAGGTTTTCACACTTTGAAGTTTACCTTTTTTAAGTGGCATAAAATGAATCATTCCAGATTTTTTTTAAAAAAACCACATCTATGCTTGACCTCATGAATTATATGAATGTGCTTTTTGAGCAAAGCAATACAAGTCTATGTATCTTCTTAGATAACCAGATGCCCTAGCTAGCTTTAGAATATTTTGATTTTTTTAACCCTCATTAAGGAAGCCATATAACAGCTTTTGACATTTTTTAAAGGTGACATCCCCCGGGGGAATAGGCAACATCTGAAATAGGAACAAATCGTGGGAGAAGTGACATTTTGATAGCTGCCACTCTTCCAAATAAAGTAATTCAAAGGTTTTGTGAAGAGGTTAATTTAGTTTGAACTTATTGAATTAATTGTATTATGCATTGTGTGGACAGAAAAATTGCAGAAAAAACTGGTGAGCAAATGAAGTATTAGAATTTCTCAATTAAAATCCTTTGGGCTACCTCCACATCAACCCACATTTACAATAGTGCAAATGTTTTTTTGGGGGGGGACTTTGAGTCAGATTGGATTCCTGGTGACTATGTGGACAAATACATGCAGTTTTTGAGACAAGATGTTCGCAAGTGTTTTTCCCCAAATGCAACAGATGCTGTCCCTCCCCTATGGCATACCTAATTAAACTCCAAGTACCTAAACACAGAAGGGCATTTACTCTGGCACAATGTCATACCCTCCCTTCAGCTGTCCTTGAAGGCTGATTCAGGAAGATTCCTTACCCAGAGAGACAATGCCCCTGTGACTCTGGACACTATTCAGAAACAACAAAGCATGTGTTTCTCCAGTGCCTGTACTTCAGAGATGTTCATACTAGCCTCATCTCACCATTACTGCATAAATACCCAGGGTGCACAGGACAATCTTACATCACCCTGTTGCTTTCAGATACTAACCTTGCTACAACAGACAGTGTTGCCAGGTTCTGTGCAACAGCGCTCAAAATTCATTGGATGATGACCTGTGCTGTAAACTAGATTTAATGAGCACATAGTTTGCCATATTAGAGTGCTTTGTAACTTGATAGATCTAGTCTTCCTCATACTAAACTTCTATGTTCCCCTATGCCCAGCTAATACTCCTATCCCTTCTTTTAGATTCTTGTTTTTTATATATACTTTTAGTTTTAATTCATATATCTTTTATATCTTCTAGCTTTTCATTTTTTAAAGATTTTATCTTTACTCGTGATGTATCCTATATGCTTTTTTAATGACTGTACCCACCCTCCTTATGCTGGTCTATGACTATATTTGATTTGATTTCACAAATGGTTTGCCATTGCTTTCTTCTTAAGACTGAGAGAAAATGACTGGGCCAAATTAGCTTCTGTGCATAAGGCAGAACAAGAATTCAGGTCTCCCTACTCTTAGTAGACTTTAACCACTAGACCAACCTGGCTCTCTCAGAAGTCTACTACTTCAAGGAAATATAAATTCAAATACTGTAATATGCTGCAAGTGTTACAATACACAAAAGTGTATTAAACTCAGAATAATTATAGGGGAAGCATCTGGAACTCAAGCAGTACTTCTCAATTTCAAAAGTCAAATAACTTTATTTCGGTCATCAACCAGACTTGGGTGACATAGCAGAACAAGATTAATAAAATAAGACTGAGATAAAATAGGGTTAAATGTAAAATAAAGCAAATAAAAGTAGATAAACATAATCTAACTGGGCCTGACAAGGTCCTGACAGATCTTGTGTGCTGTTAAACAGAATTTGGTTGACATTATAGGAGAGGACATCATTCTGAACAGCTAGGAAGTAAGTAAGTGAAAAAAGAGTTCATGTAATAAAGATGCAATAAGTTTGTGTTGCAGTTCATGGCAAGATTGACAGTAGAGAAGTCCATGAGCTAATTTTTCAATAACTCCTGATCTGCAGTGGCAAAGGCATTGACTGTATGGGATATTATGGAATCTCATTCCACAGTTTGCAAAGTATTGCAGCATGCAAGTGTTACAGCTCTTTGAAATTTTGATATAGCGGTTTGATTCAGATATCTGGCAGGTTTATGTATGGTGATTTAATTAGCTAAATAGACATTAGTGGGGATTAGGCTGTTCTCAATTTGTTGTTGTGTATCAAACACCCATTGTCTGATGTTCTTGTTTCTTGGCCTTTTGGCTAAGATCAAGTGTAGTGCTTCTCAGATTGGATTTAGTTGTTTCACACTGTTTCCTTTCAAAATTTCCTATGAAGCTAGCATTTACAATTATAGTTAATAAAATTCTAGGACAAATACTGAATGTCTGCAATAAGTGTTTGCACATAAGCAGTTATATGTAGAGACATTCAGAGCTGATTTGCCAAATAGGTTTACAATGAACACTTGTACAGAAGGAAATTTAGATGTAATTGTCAGATGTAACTGTAGTTGGAAGAAGAATACAATGTCATGCATTCTGTTTTAAAATCAGTGGGGTGAAATATTCAGATGTTTTAAGACTTGTTTAGTCCGTTCATAAATTGAAATAAATAAAAACTTCCCTAAATGTTCTAAAGGTTTTTGTTTCTCCTGTAGGTATTGTTGACTGATCTTATTTGCAATTACATTTTTCCACCCTTTATCTGAGGCCCACCCAGTCCAATATATGATCTTCATGTTGCTCTCCGCTACCATTTTTTTCCTTTCCAGTGTAGTAAACAAAGTATCAGATTGTATGCAATCTTATTGCATGCAGTAAGCTACTTGCTTGTTATTTGTTTGTTTGTTTTTAAATGTATTATTTTTCCCTATAATGCACTGGTTTAGATGCACAGAGGCATTAAAAAAATCAATAGCACTGTTTGGAAAAAGTAAAACTAAATAATAATAGAACCAAAACAAGTGAAAATTCTACTTCTACAGCAAGCAGATTACTACTACCAAGACTTGCCTGGATATTTTTAGACTACTCATTGTTATTAATCTGCTTTGGAAGAATTAAACCATTCAGTAAATAGGAACATGATTAATGATGTTATGTGAAGGGTTTAAAAATAGTGCTTAGAAAAAGAATTGTAATTAAAAACAAAATAAAACCTGAACACTTACCAGCATCTGTCTTAATTTTGAGTAATACTTAACTTGCATCATTTTGTTGAAGAATGCACAAGAATGGAACTGTCATAAGCGCACTGCATCTTGCAAGACACCCGTGAAAGTATGAGATAGCCCTGCTCGATAGTACTCTACAAATAACTTTATCTACAAAGCTTGAGAGCACGGGCAATATAAGTGTCCATATGACAATACTTTTGGCGGTACTAGAGAAGCAGAGTATGATTCAAGAATGGCATCACAATACTGCAAAGGGTGCAGGATATGGTACAACTGCATGTTTGCAGCATTGTCAGGGAATCTGTAATGCACATTTCAAATTATGAATGCATCTGCTGTAGATATGAAAATATTTTTGAGCCCTTCTTAGTAGAAGCTCTTTGTACTACTTCAGTAGTAGCCAGTGTAGTTTGGAGTCATGAATAGAATTAGATGTGTGTATACACTTTGCTCTTACAGTTATGAGATGAAAAGAATCCTGTGGGTTCTGTATTTAATCAGAAATATTTTAAGTAAAATTGAAATGACATGTTCTGTACTATATCATGTTGAAGACTAAAGTCCAGCTACATAACCATTTAGTTACCAAGTGAGAGAGGAAGTAGATTCATTTACGAAAAATTCCATTAGCATGTCAGGAAGAATTGTATCCCCTGTTGGCTATTTAAAGGGTGTCCATTGTTTGAAACAAAACTAATTGAGGGGTGGGGGTAGAATGCCTGACAAGCTACAATGTCATCTGGCTGTAAATAGAAAACTGCAGAATTTATACTGGAATGTTTCTGAGAAACCAAATTATACCTGCGTTGCCAAGATCTGTAATAGATGTCAACGGAATGTCTGAAGTGTGACCCTATAGACTGGAAAAAGCAAGCTTACTTACAAGCACACCCACACTTTCAGATGAATTTCAGCTTCACTTGTAAATAAACTCAGTTTCATGCTGAGCTATGCCTACTTTTCTCCTGAAATTACAAAACAACAAAGCAGGAGAGTCATAGTAGTAGTTGCTTCCCTGTTCTTAACTGAATTCTAAAAGCCCTAATACGAACATCATGGCATAAAGATAACTCGAAATGACCAGAATGGAAAGGTTCTATGGATGTGATTTTATGTTTCCCTTTCTGCTCTTCTTCTACCCAATTGCTCATCGTGGACCATAACTTCTGCAGAAGATAGGGGAACATGCATGAGAGTTGACTAGCGGGATTTTCTTCTCAGTTGCTTTTCCTTTCTTGCAATTTATAATTTGAGCAAGGGGATGGAATAGGTTAAATTTGCTGTGGGGATGGCTTAGAAGAGCAGATGATTGGCAGGAAGTTCCATAAGGGCCTTGTTTTCTCTAAGATTTCAATGAATTAATGGAAGGAGTTCAAGCTATTTTGGAAAATTCTTTGGAAAAGCTTAAAGTGTGACTGTTCCGAACTCAAATGGACAGAACTTAATATACGATTACAGATTTGGCCTTCATTAGAAAGAGAAAATCACTGGCTTTTTTATTGTTGAATATTTGGGTACCCACAGTGTTGTAATTTCTGTACAAGTCAGGTGGGTAATATAATCTCTGCTTATATTAACTGTGACGATGATGGGAAATGCAGTGATTTAATCAAACAGCCAGAATTAAAAAAACAAAACAAAACATTTTTTCTCAGATTGCACTTAACTCCTGATGTATGCATCCATGGCAACAATATGGAAGCAGCTTGACATTCCAACCTTTTCAGGCGATTCTTTGACTTCCTAGTGATCTACAGACTATGGATTTCCTAATGGTTCCCATCCAGGTATTGACCAGGACTGATCTTGCTTAGCTTTTTGAGATCAGCTAGATGCTGCCGAGTGATAAATAGTATGAGATAGTTAGGTTAAGCAAACCTTTGTGAAAAAATAATTAAAGGAAAGAAAAATGAGTCTACTAAAAAGAAAAAGGATGCTGCTCAAATAACCAGATGAGAATGGAAGAAATGTGATTTGTCTAATTTGAAGAGAAGGATGAGGAAAGGTTTAAGGTCTTGGGATGGGGTGAGGGCAAGAAATGCTGTGCCATTCTAGCAGAAGAGACTACAGGTAGTCCTCATTCAGCAACTGTTCAAAGTTACGACAGTGCTAGACGATGTGACTTACAACCATTCCTCATAGTTGCGGCCATCGCAGCATCCCTGCGGTCGTGTGATCACATTCAGTCACTTGGTAATCGACTCATAATTACAGTGGTCGCAGCATCCTGCAGTCACATGATCACCATTTGCAACCTTCACTGCTGGCTTCTGACAAGCAAAGTCAATGGGGAAGCCAGCAAGAGGTCACAAATGGTGATCACGTGATCGCAGGATGCTGCAGTCGTGCAGGATTCGCCTAAGGATGGCAACTGGAACTGCCGCAACTGCCGTCATAAGTTGGCATGATCATGTGATGTGATTTACAACTGCTTTGCTTAGCGATTAGATAAGCCTATTGATTTTAATCAGCTCCTCAGTAAATGATGACTGGACAAGGAACTTTATTATGCTGCAGTTCAACTCTTGATTGTTATGGGCTAACTTTTTGGAGCTGTTAATCTTCATGTTGCCTTTTGTATCTAGTGGGGAAGTCAGTATAGCTGAGAGGGGTAAAGCTACTAAGGGCTGCTAGATCCAGAAGCAAAGAACCTAAGATTAATCAGCACCATTACCAATATATGATGCAAATGTTTTCAACATCCAAGACCAAGAAAAATGCATCAAGAAGCCTTTCCCATTTAAAGTCAGGAGAAAAATGTAAGATTTAAACTCTGGGTCTCTATTGCTGGATTCTGTAGTAATTGATAATCATCATTGGAGCTTCCTGTATCTGCAATAAAAACAATTTATCAATCCAAGTCTAGCCCTTCACTCTTCCACAGCTAGTTGCTAGATGTTAGTTTACTTTCTAAATACAGATTTATTACCCTGGATGAAGCTGTGAGAATAGGTTCTTTAACTTTATACACTGGGATACCATCACCATTTACAAAAACTTAAATCAGCAATTCTCTCTGACTCATTTATCTCACATTTTCATTTTTAGACTCTGTAATTTTATTTATTTGTGTCTTACCCCTATGTAAGTTCTTTTTCTAGTCTTTTGGGATAGATCTGTTTTTTTTAAAAAAACTGTTGAATAATGTGTGTTTTTATTGCTGCCTTCCTTCCTTCCTTCCTAAACTACAGTGAAGGAGTCCTTATAGCAACAAGATATATCTATTATGTTGTATGGTGAGGTTGTCAGTTGATGCATAATTTTGGTGACCAATCTCATCAATGTTTTTGAGTTACAATGACAGTCCAGAATTAATGAAGATTATTAGTAGCCTTTTTATGATGGGAGAATATTGCAACAGAATGTGGCAATTAGAATTTTGAAGTTAAGAGATAATTGAACTACTTTTTATAATACTATTTCTATAGCTAATATATGCACTCAAAATTATTACATTCTTGCTTTATGTAGATCCCTTCTGTGAACAAATAATCCCACATCAGTGGTTGCCATATGGCAAGATTTTGCCCTTTTTTGAGTTTCCCCAATAGCCTCAGCATTAAATGCCACTGATCCTACTGTAGCCTTTAGGCTTTATGTAACTGCTGTGTTAACGGAGTAGTTAATTCATATAATTAAAGCAATTGTAGTAGAACTGCATTTTGTAGCCAATCAAGCCTTAGCATTTTTTTCTGCTGGTGTGACAAGCTGTTGATTGCTTAACATGGTCAGTTCTTAAGTGTATTGTGATAGTTATATTTGCATACTGAAGGGTATTTATAGTACAGCATTTGGTTTAAAGCTGGTCTCTGTCATATGTTCACTAGATAGCTTGAATAGTATAGTAGGAATTACATTTCAATACATTTGGAATATAACAATGAGGAAAAAATGTAAAAATTATATATGTAAATATATGTAAAATACTTTCTGAACCTAATGTATGTGAATATAACAAATGTTTTATTATACAGTACTATAATCAGGGAGTTAGGAGTGATCACAGCTGGGTTTGCCATGAAATGTATTCATCAAACCAGTCTGAAATTATTCCTTGTGTTGTAAATGCCAATGAAATTTATTCACTGCAGAAACCCAATTTCTATTGGTTGTTGTGACCATTATCTTTGGAAAACCTTTTTATTTTCTTCTCTGTTCTGCCCTCAAGTGGCTGTTAGTCAGCATATTACTTCAGACCCTTTAATCTAACCTGCCTAGTATAGATTGACCTATATAGTCAGTCTATACATACAGTCTAAACAGCCAGCCCATATTATATAAAATCTTCTAGTCATTAGCCAAGCCTGAGAGGAACCTCATCTTAGGAGATCCCAGGATGTTCTCATGGTCTAGCTATCCGGGAATCTTCAGTTATTAAAATGTGATCTCTGGGCCTCAGCACTACCTACATCAGTTAAACTACGACTCCTTTTTACTGTATCATTCTTTGCCATTTCACATTCACTGACCATCTCCTCATTTGTACATCCAGCAGCTGTGGACTGAGAGAATCTGCATTTGCATCTACACTGCCTGTAAGTCAAAACCCCTCCTGTTTGTCTTCCCTGAAACATGGTAAAAATGATCCTGGACATTAAGAAAATCTTGGAGTGGTATGAGTTTAATGTTGTCAGATAAATGGGATTCTAGCTTCACATCTCATAAAATCAGAATATTCCCCTTCTGCTAAGTTTCAGTTATATAATACCACTGGTCCGTGAATTTTCACTCATAAGGCTGTTATAGGGAATAGTGCAGTGAGAAGCAAGGAAGGAAGAAGTATTTCTTTGCTTTTCCCCACTAATTTTTGTAACTTTAGCAATTATTTACTTTCCCAAATATGTATATATGTATTTAAGTCAGTAAAGCTTAATGGATTATGATTGAGAACCAACAGAACACATTGCTTCTTGATTCTGGAACCCATTTCTACCTAGAAAGTATTCTTCCTTGTTTTAACCACTACGTTTTGTACTTAACCACAAGGCTATGTCATATCCAGGTCAATCAATAGAAGCACGCCATGTATTAAACTATTATGCTATTATATTTTTGGATTGTATTGGGTTGTTCTAACTTATTTTTGACCCGGTCTTGGTTTGTAATAAATATTATGTATGTATATATTCTAGAGTGATTTTTCAGGTAAAATTAGTAATTGAAAAATTGCATCTGCAACATTTGATTTTACTCATTTTTGTTTATTTGGTGAAGGCATAATCATCATTTGAACATCAAATGTTTAGCAACTGATTCCCACCACCATGCCACGCCACACCACACACACATTTCTAAGCTCTGACCAAGTAAAGGAAGAAGGAAATGAAAACTGCATCTGACATAAATACCCAGCATGGTGAGGTAAATACTTGAGCTTGTTGATCTTAGCTAGCTTTAGTGTGAATTGTGGATTGGGTGAAATAGTTACTGTCATTCTTTTATTCCAGAGTATCTCCTAAATTAATGAAGGCTGCAGTGCTTAACCTAGTAGTTTTCTTCTGAGCACAAAATGCTGCCACCTGTCTTTCCCACCAACTAGCCTAGGAAAGCATGCCCAAAAGGACAACCCTGGGCACATAATGCCAAGCTGTTGTGTGGCTTTTTTGATTTTGGCTTCATGTGAACCCTAACCTATGCAATTCTTAGACCCACTGTAAAAGAATTTAATTTACTACAGTCTACTCCAAGATTTAATCAATCAACAGAAGCACACCATGTACTAAACTATTATGCTATTATATTTTTGGATTGTATTGGGTTGTTTTATTTTTGATAATCTACTTAATCTACTCCAAGGTTACACAGCAATTATCATGGCTGAGCAAAGTTTTGAACTGGATCTATTGACTACTCACACTGACTCTTGTGTTAGTATGTAGGCAGTATGATAGTATATATTTTATCTGCCAATTAAAAGTAGAACTTCATGTTAAAAAAGTTGTGCAGAATCATGTGACTGGTAGGGGATGCTATGTTTGCATTAATATAGCATGATTTTTGGCTTAAAAAAATGAAGATTTTTTTTATTTTTCAAACTTGTAAAGAAAAAAGTATAACATCAGAGGAGGGGACAATAATAACAATATCTTAAGAGAACTTACATTTTTAACATTGTCCATTTTCAACCCTTAATAACTCAGTCTTTCTGAAGATTTGTATCAAGAATCCAAAGTCTTGTTCATATTTTTTAAGACTCTTTTCCATTTCAGAAATATTGTTATTCTCGCTGTAGGTCGTAAGACCTGTTTAGCCATGTTTCTTCCTTGTGTACCCTTATGGAACAATCAATTTTGTAAAGGTCTTTTCATTGTTTATTTTAATACCAAGCTTGTAGTTCTTGGTTAGCTTCCAGTAGGTTTCCTGTTTGCTCACCTAACATTTAACAGAGGCAAAAAGTCCTGGCAGTCTAAAGCTGAAGTAAGAGGAGTTAGGAAACATTGTCCTGTTAGGCATCTTGGTAGAGATTAGTTTGCAATATTTTCCTTTCTTTGTTGCCTCTGTAGCCACTTCTGAAGTATTTTCCCCATTTCTGAGATTAATCTTTTTGTCACATGTGACCAGTTTCAGGCTTAATCATAGCACATTCAACTGACCGCCTCTCTTTTTGCAGACTTGAGGGGAAAAACTGTCTAAGGTTGAATGTTTCAATTGTGATGCAGATATCAAAGAGATTTTACTTTCTAATAGTGTGGCAATCATGCAGTTTTTCCCTTTCAGATTTTCTAGAGCCAGAGTTGTTCTTATTATTAGATTTTTATCCCGCCTTTTTAAATATATATTCTGGTCAACTCAAGGCAGCAAACATACTTAATACCCCTGCCTCCTATTTTTCCTCACATCAACAATCCTGTGAGGTGGGTTAGGCTGAGAGAGTGACTGGCCCAAAGTCACCCAGCCGGATTTCATGCCTGAGGTGGGACTAGAACTCACATTCTCCTGCTTTCTAGGCCAGCACTTTAACTATTACACCAAACTGGCTTTCTGTATGCTATATGTATGTATGTGGGTAATGCTATACTGTGTTGAACTGGTTAGTTCAGAATGGCTGCACTTAATGGGAATCTCTGCTTTGAAACATTGAAACAGCTTCAGTATTTCAATATTTCTTAGAGGACTCCCAGGCAAAAGATATTGCTGAACAGAGAGCATGAGGAGATGTGGCCCTGCAAGTGTCAAAACAACAGCTTCCCTCTAGTTAGCATCCCTGTAATCTAATATATATTTGATCAGAATCTCATCAGATATTTGTAAAATCTCTTGAGATTTTAGCAGATGAAATTCAGCCTTTGTCTTTTCTTGAATTGTATAGTTCTGCAGAACTATGCAAGATCTTATGGTGGCTTTCAGCACATGAAAAAGTGACCAACCCCTGGCATATGGAGATACCCACTATTTTGTTGCTCTGTAACTATACAGATCAGTTTGATTTCAGTTACTGGGGTGGATAGAAATTAAAACTAGAATTATTGTGCTTTCCAACTAATGTGAGTTATATAGTTCCAATTTTTGTTGATTCAGTCCTTTTTGTATTTGAAAACAGTGCATGGTAACAACTTTGAACAGCATGCAGATACATCTGCCAAATGTTTCAGTGACAACAATGTAAAATTAATTACACACAAATAAAAGTTGCAAAGTAATTGCAGTTCTACATTATATATTTATGAGGTAGGCACTCAGGCCAAGTTGCCGGCCCTATGCTTGATAGTACTTTGTAATGTGCCTTTCTTAACTGCTGCTTTAAATGGAAAAGGAAATGAAAAGGTATCTTAAATTATTAGTTATGGTTGTTTCCCTCCCCTCCTGGAGGTTAGATGATTTAATCATTCACCTACTGAAAAGTAAACTGTCCCTTGGAATCAAGGTGAGAGCTGTCACTTCTGGATACAGGGAACATCTTGAACCATTGTCTCTCAGGAAAGCCATCTTCATTTCTCCCTCAAATGCTCAGGGAAAAAGAATGAGGCTGCAGCGAAGCCCAAGATGGCCATGGCTTGAGGTGTCTGGAGAACATCACGTAGCCCACCTGTACCATGGCAGCTGAACAGATGACTTTGGGCCAGTCGTCCTCCCTCAGCCCAACTTGCCTCCCAAGACTCTTGTGGGGAAAAATAGGAGGGAGCGCTGTGTACTGAACTCCTGAATAAAAAGGCAGGGGATATATTTAACAAATAAATACAGTAAATGTCATACATTTGAGTTTATTACAACCTGACCAAGCTAGTCAATACTAAGAGTAGACATCTCTTAAGCAATTGCCCTATTTGTCTTAATGTAGCATGGGTAGCTCCACTTGAAGGAATTTTTACCTTAGTTTTAATTTGCTTTTTGCTGCTTGGCATAAGACCTTGCTAGATGGTACTGTGAAAATAATCTAATAAAGCTAATAAACCTCTGTTGATTTATTGTGGCAATATTTGTTTAGGAATTTCAGGGCAATTTGTTTTTTTTAAGCACTTTTTTTTCCCTTTTAAAAGTAGTTATCTATACTTGCTGTGTCTCTATGGTGATGCCTCTACTTGTTTATGTTGTTTTGCCAGCCTTGTTTTTCAAGTTCAGTTGTATATGCTGGTCTTTTTCTAACTTCATCGAAGGGGGAACTAGTGGGCTCAAAAACCTGCTGCTCCCATTGTAGCCGTTCTTTGAACAGCATGTTTTATCACGCTGAGATGGGGCAAGCTTTCTGGATGAGCATTTTGCTGTAGCTAACTCACTGTAATGGTGGCAACTCTTATCAGGCTGTCAGTGAACCTGGATAGGGATCTCTACTCATTTTTTTTAATGATCTTGTTTCCAGAAGTTGCCTCAGTGTCTCCCAAATTGTATATTAGGGATGCTGTTGCAAAAAATACATCTACTAAAAAATTAATAGCGCTTGTTTGCTTTCAGTCATTCCTCACAGAGGGACACAGCAGAATTTCCTCCTTTTTAAGATTAAGGGAAGGCTGTATAATACATCTTTTTTGTGGATCACTACTCAGGATTCAACAAATCAGGCAGACATTTCAATGAGTTATATAGAAAAATGAGTTGTCTCTACAAAATGTCAAATTCTTTCCCTTGCACAGTAAGAGTAAGCATTTTCAGCTACTAATGGAGTAAGTTTCTGTATTTAATGCAGAATACTACATTTTCCCTGGCTACCAAAAATTTAGGAAACCCTGTCCTAGTCCCTTAGTGACTTTGGTATTAAATTATAAGTATTCTATTTGGCTTTCTGATTTCTAGATATTTAATAATAGAGTTAGTTTATGAAAAAGAATGACCAGGTAAAATACTTTTTTACAGTTGAAAATCTGAAATAATATTATAATCTGAATAACTATCAAAAGAGATTGTATTGAAACTTATTTACATGCAAATGGTCAGAAACATAGTATTCGTGTATCTGGCCTTGAATTCAGTTCAAGGGAACTGAAATTCATTCAGTAACTTGCTAAGCAGTTACTTGCATATTTTATGACAACATCTAATATGCTGGGATTTTGTTCCTTAGACTGGATCCAGATAGGTTGATAGCGAGAAGATCCTTAACGAGCTGTAATTGGATCCTACTCAGAATGCAAATGCATGGCAAATAATTAGGTGATTGGGCTTGGTTGTTGTTATTTTTATACTGAAAGGTATACTGTGGCTCAAATACCAGTGTGAAGGCAAGCATGAAACTATATCAAGATGCCTGGTTTCGGTATACGTGTTTAACTATAAGCTTTGTGGCCTGAACTTGTAATTAAGGAATAGCCTTAATCAGGATATCCCTGATTCAAATGTTACCTCTATTACAAATTGAGGCCTGCTAGTCTCTAAATCTTTTATTTCTCCCACATGTGCAATATACAGACAATAACACTGAGCTGAGACTTCATTTTTAACAATAACAGTTCGTTGAGAACTCTTCAGGACAAGTTTGCTTTCTCATTTTCTTAGAATTTGATTTCATTGAAACAACTGCTTGGTGGCATTCAGATAAATATCTGGAAGTGTCTAACATCTAGTAAAATTTTATTCAAAGATATTAGTGTGGCATTAATGAAGTTGGCTTAGATGAACAGAGCACTTAACAGCTCTGTTGAGTCTTATTTAGGTTGATAGAGAAGTGTCATTTGTGTCAGAGGACAGTGAAAAAGTTGTTGAATGCACTGGCACTAAGAGTTCCATCTTGATGCTGATACTTTCTCAAGTTTCAGAAATCACAGCAATTGTTTATACCCCACTTCTATGAAGATTCACATAAAGCACCTTTCTAAGAGCTCAACTTAGTCATTAGAGTATATTTTATTCAGGTTTTAACTGTCAGGCAGGGTCCAAACTTCTTTTTAATCACTACCAACATGCCTGCACCTAATTACTTGGAAACTTTGCAACCATTACACAGGAGATGGTTCAGTTTCATTTATACAGTTTCAGAGGTATTTTAAAATGAATTTTGTGAATATTGATACCAACAGTGATACTGTTAGATAACTTTAAATTCATTCTAATGATGTTACAAGAGGCCCTATTTTTAGATGAAAATCTGTCCTTAGGGACCCACCTGTTCATTCAGGGCTTTGAATCTGTGTGTCGGGGTCCAACTTTAATATTATTGCAAGCTGGGCAATGGTAGTTTTAGCTGAGGAACAATAATTAAATAACTACACCATGCATCAAGTTTGGACCTGTTTAAAATTATATAAATGGTTTAAATGATATAATATCTAAATGGCACAGCAATTTACGTATGTATTACTTGGAAGATATATATCCTGCCCATCCTTTATATAGTTCTAAGCAGCTCATAGCATCACTAAAGCTGTGGTTGTCATAAGTGTCAAGGGTGTGTGTGTGTATGACAAAATTCCATCCATTATGTACTTGTAGACAATGTTTGCAGAGCTTACATTGTGATATCACAACACTTGTTCCATCATTTTGCTGTCATTGTGGTTAGGAGCAGACATCTACAATGTCTGTGTAAACCATTTGCATGGGTTCTTTATAGAGCACATATCCAAATCTCCTGCTCAGAGCATTGAGGTTACTACATCTCCTGAACCCTTTATTTTTTGGGGGGGGCACACTATTATGCACTGAAAGTCCTCCAAAAAGCAGGAAGCTTTTAATGAGAAAGATAGATGCCCTCTTTTGGAAAAGATTTCTGAGAGCACAAGTAGTGTAGCTGCTCAGTTCTGAAGTTTCTAATCCATTTTCAAAGGCAGTTCCACATATAATTCACTGCTGTTATCTGAAATAGGCATTCTGAGATTGTGAATAATTATTGAAAGGTTCTTTGTGTCCAAGTAAGGTTAGAACTGCTATATCCTTCAAAGATGATAAAAAACACTGCACCTCCTTTTCTTCTGTGGTGATGGTTGACAATGAGGGCTATAAAAGTAGCCAGGGACTAAGCTTCTGAACTGAGTGAACACCACTTAACTGAACTGAGGAGCCATCCACAAACATTATAGGAAGAGACCCGTGTTAGTATATGGTAGCCAAAAATGAGGAGGAGTGTGATAACATCTTTTCCAACTAACACATTTTATTAAAAGGTATTAAAATGTAAATGTATAAAAGCTACAGTTCACTTCATCAGATGCGTGGAGTAGTTAAATGGATGTAAGATTTAAATTGGGATGAGGCAAGGGGGAGGGAAGGGAAAACAGGTTGGTTGTGCAGATGCAGGTCACATGTATGGCACATTACAAACATCAATTAAGAAACAATTGTGTTAAAACCCATTGTGCTTGTTGAGGCCTTTTGAGATTGCCTGAAAGCTTATGCCTTTTAACCAGATTTGTTAGTTGGAAAAGATGCTACCAGATTTCTTCTGATTTTTGGCACCCACAAACAGAATTATTATTTTGTCTGACCTGTATTGGCTGAACGTATTGGATGCACAACTGTCATAATAATATCTTAGTGTCAGATCATATGTTTCTAATATGCTGGATAAAAAATTGATTCTTGGAAATCAATCCCTTTTTAATGCTACCATCTTGACAGAGGACACCAAATTCTTGGGTGCTGGCATCAAATTTTAAATGACAGTGTTTTTCCTGTCATATTTTATTAGTATGCTCTTCTTTTAGCTTCCTTACCACTTACAGAATATTTTGCTTCATTAAAATTTCCAGTCATGCTTCCTGTTCTCAGAAGAATGTGTCCTTAGCTACCATGTGCCTGTAAACTTCCATCATTCTACCAATATCCAAATCTCCAAACACAGTGCAAATTGTTATAATATTTGTGATGGTATATCATAATTATCTTTTACAGGGAATTGCATCCCTTTTGCTGCCATTTGGCACATTTTTTACAACATGAATTATAAATGAGATCATAATTACTATGCTTGTAGGTTACTGTAGTTATGTCTCCAACACTGAAGTTTTTTTTTATCCAATTTGCTTATGTTTTTCATCTTCTCTTTTACATGTTATGCCCATCCCAATGGAAACAGCTGTTAGATTTTAGTGGACATTCTTTTGGATCTACTTGAAACCACTTAAGGAGAGCTGCAGTGGTTTGCTAATCAAAGTTAAATATTGGGACTCTTTTAAAAATGTTCTGTTTTTAAAATGTGTATGTCACATCTGGATTCACTGTTGAACAACTAGAAGTGATAGCTGAATAGAAACTGAATACCAATACCTCATCAACAGTATCACATTTGGTGAGAAGAGAAGGGGATAGATTCCATATTTACAGTCAGGTCCAGAAATATTGGGACATCGAAACAATTCTAACATCTTTGGCTCTATACACCACCACAATGGATTTGGAATGAAACAAACACAATGTGCCTTAACTGCAGACTGTCAGCTTTAATTTGAGGGTATGTACATCCAACTCAGGTGAACGGTGTAGGAATTACAACAGTTTGCATATGTGCCCCCCACTTGTTAAGGGACCAAAAGTAATGGGACAATTGGCTTCTCAGCTGTTCCATGGCCAGGTGTGTGATATTCCCTCAGTACCCCAAGTACAATGTGCAGATAAAAGGCCCAGAGTTCATTTCAAGTGTGCTATTTGCATTTGGAATCTGTTGCTGTCAACTCTCAAGATGAGATCCAAAGAGCTGTCACTATCAGTGAAGCAAGCCATCATTAGGCTGAAGAAACAAAACAAACCCATCAGAGAGATAGCAAGAACATTAGGCGTGGCCAAAACAACTGTTTGGAACATTCTCAAAAAGAAGGAACGCACCAGTGAGCTCAGCAACACCAAAAGATCCGGGAGACAACGGAAAACAACTGTGGTGGATGACCGAAGAATCCTTTCCCTGGTGAAGAAAACACCCTTCACAACAGTTGGCCAGATTAAGAACACTCTCCAGGAGGTAGGTGTATGTGTGTCAAAGTCAACAATCAAAAGAAGACTTCACCAGAGTGAATACAGAGGGTTCACCACAAGATGTAAACCATTGGTGAGCCTCAAAAACAGGAAGGCCAGATTAGAGTTCACCAAACAACATCTAAAAAAGCCTTCACAGTTCTGGAACAACATCCTATGGATAGATGAGACCAAGATCAACTTGTACCAGAGTGATGGGAAGAGAAGAGTATGGAGAAGGAAAGGAACTGCTCATGATCCTAAGCATACCACCTCATCAGTGAAGCATGGTGGTGGTAGTGTCATGGCGTGGGCATGTATGGCTGCCAATGGAACTGGTTCTCTTGTATTTATTGATGATGTGACTGCTGACAAAAGCAGCAGGATGAATTCTGCAGTGTTTCGGGCAATATTATCTGCTCACATTCAGCCAAATGCTGCAGAACTCATTGGACGGCGCTTCACAGTACAGATGGACAATGACCCAAAGCATACTGCAAAAGCAACCAAAGAGTTTTTGAAGGGACAGAAGTGGAATGTTATGCAATGGCCAAGTCAATCACCTGACCTGAATCCCATTGAGCATGCATTTCACTTGCTGAAGACAAAACTGAAGGGAAAATGCCCCAAGAACAAGCAGGAACTGAAGACAGTTGCAGTAGAGGCCTGGCAGAGCATCACCAGGGATGAAACCCAGCGTCTGGTGATGTCTATGCGTTCCAGGCTTCAGGCTGTGATTGACTGCAACAGATGTGCAACCAAGTATTAAAAAGGGAAAGTTTGATTTATGATTATTATTCTGTCCCATTACTTTTGGTCCCTTAACAAGTGGGGGGCACATATGCAAACTGTTGTAATTCCTACACCGTTCACCTGAGTTGGATGTACATACCCTCAAATTAAAGCTGACAGTCTGCAGTTAAGGCACATTGTGTTTGTTTCATTCCAAATCCATTGTGGTGGTGTATAGAGCCAAAGATGTTAGAATTGTGTCGAAGTCCCAATATTTCTGGACCTGACTGTAAGTGTGGTACAAGTAAAATCATCTTTAATATCTCAAATGTCGGGTATTATTGTATATACTTCAGAAAATACTTTTTAGGAGTTATGATTTCTGTTGTCTGTTCTAAATAATGTCAGCAACCTTGCTCTTTTAGGTCAAAGGCTGGCTTAGGAATATGTTTTAGCAGCACCCATTTGGCTCCAAGTTAGCTGCAGTATTTTGCAAGCAATTTATATTGAAGAAGTTAAATTTTGTTGATCAGTTACAGTTTTACCTTCAGAGTTTTCATTATCAGGAAAATATATGGGAAATTTTGACATCGGTTGGGGTGATTTCTAGTGACAATTGGCTGTACACAATAATTTCAAAGAGAATATTCAGCTTTGATGCAGAAAAACTCCAAGAGAATAACAAAGGACATGACAGGCTATAATCATAATAAGAAGCTTGCAGAGTTAGATTAATTAGTCAAGTTTTATCAGACAAAGGACTGAATTGGTTATATTATTTAATCTTTCATAAATACATAGTAAAATCTTAAATACAAAACACATAATCAAACTCTAAAAAGCATGTTGAATAAATATATAATTAAAGTAACAACTAATATATAGTAAATAAAATTGTAGCAGGATAAAATCTTAGCTAAAAGAATAGCACCCTTTAATTAACGTAAAGTGGAATGCCTACCTTTTAAAAACATCCTGAAAGCCAGAAAAGAGGTGATGACATTATAAGCTAATAAACTGAAATTATAAAGATTAAAATCTAAGTTAAACATTAGAAGTAAATGTCAACAGTTCTGCTTAGCAGGTATGGACAGTCTCTGGTAACTCACATCTTTCCTTCAAGTTTTCCTTTATGATAAATGGAGAGGGGAAAAGAAAATTGCAAGAATCACTTCCACTGATTATCATCTACAAATTCCATTAGGAATTAGGGACATCCCTCCATCTTATCTGAGCTCTGAAACAACACATGCAAAAAGACTCAAGAGTTATTTGGGACTATTATCTAATTTCTAATTTCTTTCTTCTATGTTTGAAGAAGAAAAGCAGAGGGAGAGATTTTTTTTCTAACCTCAGTGCAAATGAGCGATACTCATATTTCTTCTTTGAAACATCTGTGGTTCTTTAGGAAGAAGGAGAGGGTTTCTAGAGAGCATAGAACCTCATTACAGATTTGTTGACTTGAAAGGAAACTCAGCAGTGAGCCAAGGTATTTAAAGATGACGCCCAGCTTTCTTCTGTAAAAGGCTGTCTCTCAAAAACAACAAAAAACACTACTGCCACCATCTTGGTATATCTCTTTTGGGAATATTTCTTCTTGATTCTGTGACAGCTGGAAGTCACTTAAGGTCTTGCCAACTTTGCAAAACATCAGATTCCTTGCAGTGGATTCTGTATTTCAAAATCAGCATTTTTAAACATTCTGCTGATTGTTTTAAACATTAGAATGCTCTGCAACTGAGATGGCCTTGGTAGCCAGCCATTATTTCTAGTTGCCATGACACCCTCCCACAAGACTTCTGGCATATGCAGAGGACACTTATGAGTGAGAGAGTCCCCTCTGACTTTGTAATGTATTTTGAAAGCACTCAGATTGCAAGAATGTGAGAAAAGGATGCCAGCACCTTCCAGACTTCAAGAATCAGAGAAGAGATGGGTTCAGTCCCTAATTTTGTACTTTGGGGTGTGAATACATTTGAAACAGAGTGTAAAGTCAGAGATGAGATGGATGGGGACCGGTCACCATAATGAGTGCATTTTTGGACGTTTTTCTTGATGCTTTATGGCAGAAAGAGACTTTGATGAGCAAATACAAAATAGACTTAAAATTAGATGGGAAAGCTGATAATTGGGAACTGTATAAGGACTCAGACATGGCTGATTGCACTATGCAGACATAACTCTGCCATGTTAATATTATTAAAGATGTTAAAATGTAAGTTTAAATGATTTATAATTCAAAATTTACAATTTTGATTGTAAACTATATGAATTTATAGTCTATTCTCTGTGAAACCTTTTGTATCATATGTGATATAAAATAATCAAAAGTACTTTAAAGTCAGAGAAAACATCAGGATATAAATCAGTGCTAGAGTGTATGTTTCATAAAGCTTCAGGTTTCTTGGAGTCTCTAACTTCTAACTCTGCACTGTTGAACCATTGCTAGACTAGAAGAGTTAACCTTACATTAGCAGTTTTAAAGATCTTATAGTCTTCTGATGGAACCATGTTGATTTGCATTCCAGTTAATGGGATTATTCCCTGGAGGTGGCACTAATAGAGCTTTATGCTTTAATGTGCTGTGTATTTGCAGCAACCTGTCTTAATTGTATGATGATTTAAAAATAGTGTGTAGAATATAACACTGTTATACATAGGGCATGTGTTAAGTGGGGAAACAGTTAGTTAAAAACAAAATACAAACCAAGTTACTGCCCCGAGAGTCAACCACTCAGATGGTAGCTAGCTCTTCATTTGGCCTGTGGAGGAAGGTCATTGCTGAGAAGGGTCTCTTGTATACTGTTTCTGATGATGAAGGTGGAGGAAAGTCTCCTCAGCAAACATGTACCAGGAAAGGTGTTTTGTTGAATATTCCAAACCAGTTAAACATTAAACAATATAATTAACAGTATGAACATGAACTGGTTACAGATTCACAATGAGTGCTGGTTCTTTAGAATTTGTGAAATACTGTTTTGTGGGTGGGTTCATGTTTTCATATATTGTTGCTTTTACTGAGCAAGTGTCACCACCTGAGGATTACTACTCTAAAGTTGTAGAAGAGCTAAATAGCTCAGTGAACCTGAGGACAACATTGGTGAGTGCAGGAGCTCCAGGGAGAATTACCCTTGCTGGTAAGGTCAAGAGGAAAGGGTGAAGCTCAGAGTAATCCACAAGAGAACGTGGGCTGGTAAAGCTCTGTGTGAAATCATCCTAGAAGATGCAATTCTAAAATTGAATCCAGGCCAGAAGAAGGCAGCAGGAATCAAATCTGCATTGTTGCTTAGAAAACTGTGGGGATATGGCAGAAACATTTACACAAGTTTGGGTATGATACGGAAAGAAGGGGCCAAAACCTTTCCAGGTCTACCATGTTCCAACCTTTCTTCAGATTCAGAAGTTACTTTGAGGGAGATATTGGATCACGTAGACCTATCCAGACATGATTGTGAGAAGGGCTAATTTTCCCCCAATTTCTTGGATGATAAGGAGGGTGCCTGATGCACACAAACTATGGTTAGATGCAAAGTATCCAGCACTTTGTGTTGGATTGCTATCTGTATTCATTTTTGCTAACCAAGGAGCCTTTTTAATTCCAACTTGAAAGTTCAAAAAACTTATGTTTTGCTAATATTTTAGTAAGGCTATGAGTTATAATCATTCCAGCAGTTTAATTGGGGAGATTTCCATGAAAAAAAACCTTGGTTAAAGATAAATCATTCTGTGTAGCTCTTTCTCCAATTTCTTGTTTAAAATCTTTTAAAAATGATTTTGTTATAAGATCCTTTTTCCAGACCTTGATAAATTCTTTGTCAGAACCTGACTAAGGGTTTCTGGTTCTTTGCAGTACTTGGCCAGTCATTTGGCCCTCCTATGGGAATTGCCAGTGCGTGCAATGCATACTCAAGTGGTGATGCATTGTTTAAAACCCTCCCAAACACATTGGCAGCCACCAGTTGTATCAGGCTAGATTTTCAGGTCAGTTAGGATTCCTGTGGTCTGTGTCATTTGGGCAGGAGTGTGAAAATTGCCATTGTAGTTTCAGATGGAAAGGTTGGAAACTGCTGTTCAGTAACTGGAGTGAGCTGGATATGCAAGAACTGTGAAGCTTACTCAGTGAAATTTATTTTTAGATTTGGTAAGATTTTGCACTATATACTTTATCTGTCTTTGGACTCTTTTTCCTAACCCCCCCCCCCAAAAATGGAAAACTTAAAAAACTTGCTGGCTTGCAGCTACTGAAATACTTAAAAATCTGCGCTTTTAAATACTTGAAATATAGCTGTGAAAAACACATTTTTGTTTGTTAGAATAAACTTATGGTTGATTATAGTAGTGCAAGGTTCAGTAGTAATGTTTTACAGGTAACATTGTCAGTAACATAGCAAAGAATGATAAGGCTTGTCCCATAAGCAGATTTTGCAAATTACTTTCTGTGATTTTCTATCCACCTGCCTTTTAAAAATCTAATCAGGATGCCAGTTGTCTGAATGCTGTAATTTCACAAATGAAAATAGTGACATTCTTATACATAAGTACACGAGTCTTAGATTGGAGTCAGTGGTCCAGAAGCAGGGCTGAGCTGACAGACCAACATAACCCACACTCAAATGTGGCACATGTAGAAAGTAAGAACCCAGAATGCATATAATGAAGTGCTTCAGATGACAGTAGCAGTGAAGTCAACCACAGACCATATAGGAAGTCCCTCTTTATCATTTCTGCATAGTTACATAGTTCTCAGTCAATATAATTAAATGCACATAAATAAATATGAGATGAAAAAACATTAAAAACAATTAAAAGTCAACCCATTAAAAGCAGGATATAAAACTCCTTGAAACATTGTACAGCAGCAGAAATAGGAGGAGAATTAAAAGAGCTGGGGGGAAATCCCTATTAGGCACCAGAAAAGAAGACAATGTGGGGCAAGTAACCTCTTGGGAAGGGTGTTCTGTAATCAAGGAGAGGGGTCTGCGATGGATACGACCCATTTGTAAGTAAGCTGCCTGTTGTACTTCAGTATATGAGGTAGCCCTGAGCAGGGCATCTGTTGGGACTCAGGTAGGAATGTGTGGGGAAAGTAGTCTTTCACATGGCCCACAGTGGCCTTGGGTTCTAAAATAGTGACTAAGCTAACACAAGCATTTTTACTGCATTTGAAATGAACTAGAAGCCAGGGAAGATCATGCAACAAATACTGTATTGTAACATTCAGTTTGATTCAATACTTTGCCTTATCATATTTTGTATTAACTGGAATTTCTTTGCCATCTTCAAGGGCAGCCCCATGCACCGAGCATATTTGATTGAAACTAAAGCAGTTTAAATCATGGATTTAGTAAGGAAAAAAAGCTTATTTACATCTGTATTTTATTATTATTGTTATTATTGTTATTATTATTTTAAATTTACAATATTCCTATCCAACTTCATTATTAAAAACAATTCCATTAATTTAAATTTAAATAAAGTTTGTCCCTGATAGTTCTTCACTCAATGAAAACTGCATTATTGAATATGCAAATTTTAACCCAGTGCAGCATTTTACAACAGTGAGGAAGGTATACTTTGTAGAACATCATTATTTCTGTTGATTTAGAAAATAATACAGAATATTCATTTCCATGTGGTTCAGATCAAATTAAAATGAAGAAACATTGAATGTTTTCAATTCAGGTTTTTCCTACACCCTTTCTGACTATATTGTCTCTTGTCCTTGCTTGGCCCAGTTCCACCACCACATACATGTAGAATAATACAACAGTATCTACATGTGTGACTTCAGTGTTTCGTGTATTTCTAAAAAAGACTCTAACGAATTTTTCTTATCACTATGGTAGCAACTGGGTGATTGTGTATTGTTCTGCAGTCTGCACCTACATTTGTTTGCTCCTGAACCCAGATTTTTTAAAGGATATTCTAATTTTTTTAATGTATTTTAATACTGGTAAAGAAACGATGGTACAAGTTTCATCATATACCTCTCAGCTTATATGTCTATGGCCAGAATGTATTATAGGTAGGGGAACCTTATCTTTGATATATATTTTTTATCTACAATCAGATTTTTTTTCCCCCTAATATGAGGGAGGATATAAGTATTTGGTCTCACTTGTCTCTTTTTAAGTATTGTTGGTTAGGAGAGCTGTGACATGACTTGACTAAGAGGAGAACTGTTGTGTGAGCCTTTTCTTGAGCTTGGCTTAGAGTAATGAGTTACAGTGACCATGTTCTAGCTTTCTTTCTATCACCTGTTTGTGGCATCTCTGTTTCCAGATGTCTTAGTAGCTGTTGTAATTTAAATAGCTAACGCTACATAATTTAAGTGAGGGAGGAAGGAATCAGTGTATGTTGAATGGGCTTCTTTAATCAGCAATCTAAAAAAAAATGGGACAAAAGGACTGAAGATTGTCACCAAAATTTAGTAATTTGGAGCATGCTCATTTATTGATTGAACTGAAAAAAAGTTGAATAGCTTTCACTTGGTATATACTTCAGGCTGTTGTTCTCTCCCTATAGTAAAAATGGTTTCTAAATTATATAAGTAAATAAATAAATAAAGCCAAGGTCTGGGAAGAGTTTGTGAGTGGGAAAGGCATTTACATTACATAATTTACATAATTTTAAAAGAAGATATGCAAACAAACAAGAAAATGAAGTAAACGAGTAAAAACAGCCTATTTAAGTATCTTGAAAACTGAACCAAGAATCTTAAAATCAACTTTCTGGAATTTCCCATCTTAATTCAAATATAATGCAGACACTTTTGTTGGCTCTTTGTGAATGAGGCTGGAATTATGTCAGGCTTGATTTTTGTTTTGCTTTGCTTTTGTTTGTTTTGTACTCTAGATTACTTTTTGAATTCCTAGTGTGAACTCTGTAGTTTGCTTTTTTTTACTAAATAAATCAGTATATTACAGTAAGGCCAAATACAGTAAAACATAATAGTAGAACTGTTACGTTCATCTATATATATAAAGAAAAACAAATATCTAGACAAATGTAAGCAAAATTACAGAGTTAAAAAGTAAATAAGACACAAAGCCAAGAGCAATCTTTTTTTAAAAAAAGATAGAAATATGGGAAAGTGTGTATCTATGAATACATTATCTTAAGAATGCAAACATTTTATACATCAATAATCAATATTTCAATAGAATACTCATACAAGACTATTTGTACAAGACAAAAACTATTAATTTAGCCAATAACTGGAGATGTTTTAATAAATTTATTTTTTATTCTACAGTGTTCCAGAGCTCTTTGTTGTTGTGGTAGCCAGTGAAAGATGCATTATCATTTCCCAGTGTTTTGCAATAACAAACTTGGCAGCTAACAATAGGAATTAAATCAGTGTCTTACATTGCATTAATTTACATGACTTAGGAAATAGAGACAGTAAACCAACAGAAGGATTCATTGTGAAAGACAGTTGGGTTATTTTCCCAATTTCTTCAGACATTTCAGCCAAGAGGATTGACTAATTAGAGATTACCGTCAAAAATAGTAATAAACACACTGATTTGCTTATAACTCCTTTAACATAATCTAGAAAGGTTACAATTTATATAGTATAATTTTATCAGAGTGTAGTGCCACCTATGAATTCCCTTCATGGTTAGTTAGTACCAAACTAAATTGAAAGGAGAATCAATGTCAAAAAGAGTTCCAGTGAGATTCACTGAATTCAAATTCCAAATTCTCCTCCTAAAGTTTTAAGACTTTCAAGAGAAACTGCTGAAAAAACTCATCAAACCTAACATTGATGAGATTCCTTTGAATTTACATGTACACCATTCTACAAATGTCATTAATGATCTAAACTGATGGGATGATTGAACTTGATTCACTTGTAACCAAGTTGGAACTTCTGACTAATTCATTCTGTCAACCTTGGACTTTACGAAAGAATTGTAAGGAATTACTACAGTACTCAGTGGAAGAATAAGAGTTCTGTTTGGAAGTGGAAGTGAAGCCAGTTAAGAAGTGTGTCAAGTTGATTGATGGTTACAGCAAACTTCTCAAGTTAGAAAATATTAAATACAGAGACTCCCTGTTAGTTTGAACAAATGATGCAGCCATCACTTCTTCCAGTTAAGTGACTCAGCTTTGTGTGCCAGCAGCATATGATCTCACATGACTCTGGCAGCATCTGGCAGCCATGTTTTTAATTCTCCCAGCTGCTGCAAGGATGCTGGGAGGCTGTCACTTTTCTTCCAATTACCGTTCCTTTCCCTCCTATATGGTTTAAACAAACAAAACCTATTTGGTACAATTGGGGTTGGTGCCACAGGCAAGTATGGAAAAAGTCATGCATACCTTCTTACATTTTGCTTCTTTTTCACTTCCTGTAGGACCACAGAGATAACATTCTAGTGAATCCTTAAAGAGTAATGAGTGAACAGAATCGAACAGCCTCTGGCCATGCCTGCAACATCATGGATCACTGCTGTCCTAGACAATTTGTTTAGTAACTAAATTCTGATCACCTCTTACTATCAAAGTTCCAACAGGAAGTTTAAGATAGAAAGTTGTACTGTAGACTCCTGTTCTATTTTCTGTACCTTTTGTCATGGTCATGGATGTCAGTTAGTTACTAAACAAATTGAAGCTTACAGCAACTGGAGCTTCTCATGCTGGAGTGTTCCCAGTGGTCTTGTGCCCTATGACTTCACTTTCCACTAGCACAATGGTCTGGAATATTTAACAATCAAATGTCTAGGACAGCAGTGATGCATGATGTCGCAGGCATAGCCAGAGGCTATTCCACTCTATTTGTTCAGCAGCCATGCAATTTTGATGAGTTGATAATCTTGCCAAGAGTACAATGATGACTTCTGGGAACTGTCAAATAATTAACTATACTCTTAGGATTAGCTATAATATAGGACTTAAAGCTTCATTGGATGAAATATCACTGTTTTTGGAGCTAGACCACTTTAATGAATCTTGGAAGGAGACAATATCTAACTCTAATCTGGCAGCTAAATATTAGTTGGAGGCGGTGTTACTTCCTTGCTTTCTATATATAGCTGAAGATAACTCTACAGATGTTGCTTATAGACAGGAAATTCAGCTTCCCCCTTCCTATTCACAATCTACAATGTTTCTGATGTCAGCTGTACAATGTCCTGTTAGCCTGCTGTGTCAGTTTTTTAATAACATATGCCTGAAATGGAGGCTGCTTGAATTAAGTCTTTTAAATTTGACAGGCCTTCTTAGAGGATGTTGTTGGTCATAAATGTATAAGGTAAAGGGAAGAGGCAAGAAGGAGACCTGTTTATAATTGTTATATGAGCAAAGCAAAATTTTTGTAATACTGACAATAGTATGATCTGATTGTATATTGCATTTCCTATATAGGATATATACTGCTGGCAGTAGTGGATTGAGCCAGGTTCAAGTCACACTCAGCTATGTAAGCTCATGAGATGACAATGAATGAGTTTTTTTTTCTCGGCCTAACCCACTTCACTGAGATCCTTCCTTAGCTCCTACAGGAAAGGTGGAATGGAAATCTAGCTATACCATATATACTCACATATAAGCCCATCCACAGATAATTTGACCCTCGAATTTTTAACCAAAATACCATGAAAAATGCACTATCTGCAGATAATTCAACCTACCAAAAATACCATACTTTTTTCATGGTATTTTTGTTAAAAATTTGAGGGTCTGCTTATCTGTGGATGGGCTTATATGCAAGTACATACGGGAAGTATGGGTACTTTAAAAAAGTATTACCGTATATACTTGTGGATAAGCCCATCCACAGATAAGCTGAACCTGATTTTTCAGGTGTATTTTGGCATCTAAAACTCTTGCTTATCTGCAAGTATATATGGTATATCAAATCAAATAAATAAATGCATGCACTGTTTAGAGATAGTATGGAACTCTCTTGATTGGTCAACTATTGAACTCTCTTATCTGCTTAAGAGCAAAGAGCAAGTAAAAGTGTGCCAGCTCAGAAAAAACATAGATTTTCCTTCTCTGTGTTACAGAAATTATTGCCTCTCAAGTTCAACCATTGCATCTTTGTCAGAAAGAGAGGACACTACTCCAGTTAATAAAAGTGACTGTCCAACTCTCTCAAGCATTGCTGTATCTTTCCCATCTTCGATTTGGTTTTTCTGAAAATTGCCCCAACTTAGTAGAGCCAAAGGGTAGAATCTACCATGATATAACTTGTAGCTTCTTCTTTTATCTTAGACTAAAAAATCTGTATATGAGATCCCATCAAACTTCAACAGCTTTTTTAAAAAAATGCATTATATGAATATTCTCAAAAATCTACATTCATCTATATGTCTATTCAAAGGAGTAACTTTATATCTCTTCTACATTTTGAGGTGGTATTCCTGTTTAAAAATAAGTGAGTAACAGGGGGGAAAAATCTGTTAATTGCCTTCTGTTAATATCTCCATGGCATATTCTCAGAGGAAGTACAAATTCTATTGTTGTTTAAGTGTTGATTATAACTCTGAAAACAGCTTTCCTCAACCTGTGTGACCTCTTGATATGTGGACTTTAGTTTCTAGAATTCTCAGCAATGGCCATGTTGGGGAATTCTGGGAGTTAGGCCCAAACATTCGGGATGGTACCCATTGGGAGATAGCTGCCTGAAACTGTTATATAGTTGTAATTGAGACAGAAACTCAATGAATACTGTATACATTTGCAAATACATTTGCTTGCACTTCTGTCAGGTTTCGGGGGACAGATGGTGTCAGTGTTGCAAGGTAGTCCAGACAGGAAGCATACGCAGATGGATTAATTCTACTTTATTGTAAGGTTACATTAACAGAATCTTGCAAGTCTGAAAGTACATTTTTCCTCTGTTACCTTTACAACCCAAGAAACTAGGGAGGGTCCCTTCTGAGACGTTTGCCATGCCCAAATTCCTTTTGCAGGCTCAGCTGCCTCTTATCCGACCATTCCCCTGGCTGCGGCTCTTCTTCAAGGTCATTCCCACATACCATTATAGATGGCTTCTAATGTTTCTTGTCAAATGCCATTTTGTGTAGCTACTTTATTTTTTCTTCCTTAATTGATTGCATCTTTAATAAAAAACAGAAGTAGTAGTAGTAGGAAAAGATTATGAGTGGGCTATATGTCTTATGCTCACCTTCCTATGCACTGTAAAAACATTGTCTTGAAGCCCTCTCCCAGTTCATATGACAACATTCTAGGGCTGTGTTAACTGTTTACTTGCTATAGTACTTGGGACACAAGTAGTGTTTCCACTAAGGTATGAATTAAAGTGGTTTTCAGATTTTATGCTCTTCAACTTTTTTCATTACTTACTGTTGCTGTCCCTAAATTCTGCTGCTTCATTGTCACTAGTAGGTTATGCAGTAAACAATAGGATGCTGTAAGACCCACATGGTTAGATTTGACTAGTGACACTAGTGAACATTCAAAATAATACCAAATTCTGGAAGAATTTTCCTTCTTCTGAATGAATATAAACATATCTTCACCCTTTCAGAGCATTCCTGAAAAATGACTCTGTATATACATTTCATGTTACCCTCAAATGTAAACAGCATTCCCTGATTCCCCAGTTCATAACAGCTATCGAAATTATGGCCATTTAAATTTATTTTTTTATTTGTTTACAGCAACAAATCTCTTGAAGCTGACCTCAGTGATGATGCTAGAATTGTGGAGTGTCCACACTTAAGATAAGTGAAAGCTATCAAAGATTAATGAAGATTAACAATTAACACAATTAACAATCTGAAATTATAAGCAGAAGAAGGGAGGCGAGGCAAAGTTCACTTTTGCTCTCTAAATCATAAATATAAATTATGTAGCACTCCTGTTAAAGAAGATTGCATAAAGTCAGTCTTTATCAGCATACCAATCAAGTGAGATTGGTTTTGTTTTAAAGAAATTCAAATTTGCTGTTTTTAATAACCAGTGTTTACAACTAAAATTTAAATAATCCAATATCTACATGGGAAAAGGTAACCATCCCTCAAATGTTTTTGGAAAATAATTTCACCTACGATGATAACCCTTCCTCAACTCAAGTCTTCTATGGATTTGATTTTAACAAATGAATATAATATGATTGCCAAAAAGAAAAATACACTTAAGCTTTTTCCTTTGCATGTCAGTCTCATTTTCCTGTCATGTGTACAGGTCCTTGTTGGCATTTCCTGTGCATTTATGGTGCAAAGAATGTTATAGTTACTGTTAACTTTTTTCTTACTGCTGCCTCTTAATTTGGGCTTCATTGCCATTAGTAGATTGTGCAATAAACAAGAAGATGCTATAATATAATGTTTTAAATTATTTATTTCAAATGATCTGGTATAACTTTGAAAGTTAGGATATAAATCTAAACAAGTATTAATAAAAATGTAAAATCCTTAAGAACAGAGTTTATATACTATGCCAGTTACCAATCTACCGTATTTTTCCGTCAATAAGACGCCCCATGTACAAGACGACCCCCACTTTTCCAACCCAAAATTAAGAAATCAATATTTTAAAGATAGTGCAGAACACATTTTTATTTAGTAATTAGTTAACATTGACCTGATACACTCGGTGGGAGGAGGTCCAAACCATCTCTCTGCAGCTCTATTTCCATGCTCTTTTGCATAACTGATTACATTCAAGCACGAGTGAAACTGCCGATAGCTTGTCTCTGCAAACAGACTTCCTCTAATTGGTTTGTTCAGCATCAGCTGATGTCAGTTACATAAGGCTCGTGATTGGAGGAAGTCTGTTTGGGAGACAAGCTATTTCACTCATGATTGGAGGCTAGCAATAGGAGGAAGCCTCTTTGCAGAAACAAAGTATGGGCAGTTTTGCAACCGTGCGGTTCTCTCCTCAGCTGACTTCCTTGAATAAGATACCCTTCAATTTTTAGGGTAAGGATTTTAGAAAAAAGTATCATCTTATAGTCGGAAAAATACGGTATTTTTTAAATCTCAGATTGTTACTTATTCAGTTAAAAGTGCATGCAAACAGAGAAATTTTAGAAACAAGATATTAGCATAAATACCATTATCTCTCTTGATGCATTGGTTTTCCTAGATGACATTGGCATTAAAGAAACTTGTTTCTTCTTGGATTAGAGTGGAAGGTCACACCTGACTTGTTGCAATCCCCGCTTTATCACAAAAACAGCTAAGCTAGAATATCACTTTTTAAAACTTCCCTCTCTCCCGTATCAATTGCTTGAGTAATAATGCCACAACTTGCATGAGAGATACAACATGAGGAAAACTCAGATGAATGCTGTACAACGAACAAATAGTTAAGAGTATTTTAGACATTTATTACTAAGAAACCATGTTCACAGATTGGATCAATTTGTATGCAGCCACAGATGTAATTCAACATTTCTGCACAAATCAGGAAGCTATACTGATTTTTAAGAAGACAACACTACAAAACAGTTGAGTATTTTAGGGAGACAGATGGTAGGAGAAATCTAGATCAGTCTTAAATCATAACTATTTTGCTTCCTGATATCAAAGAACCTGAAGTGTTTCACTCTTTTTGATTTCAGTTAAATATGGTAATACAATGGCTACTTGGAAGAAGTAAAACTGAACATTTATTTTCAAGCCTTCTTTTTGGCCTTTTTAGATATCACATTTAAAAGGAAGAACAACTATGAACTAAGACAAGTACAGTATGATGATTCCTTGAAAAGGGAACAATGGACAGAGAGAGAGAGAGAGAGAGAGAGAGAGAGAGAGAGAGAGAGAAGTCCTTTGCAATGCCTAGCTTCCCCGTACCAGTATGCACACTTCTTCCTACCAGCAGAAACATAAACATGCAAGAAAATTGTACATGGAAAGGAAGAGCCCTGTTTAGACATTATGAAAATAATTAAAATTTACCAAGCAAGCCACCCTCTCAAGCCATGACTAATCTTAAAAAATCTACATGTTTCAGCAGGAATACCTACAGCTATTTTAGCTCCCAGTAGATAATTACTTGGGGAAGACAATCTTACCTTCCTTAGGGTACATGAATTAAGTTTTATTTATTATCATTTATTTATTACTAGCCCAACTTATTTCACAGGGAGATTGCTATGAGGATAAAATGAAAGAGGTCCCATGTAAGTTGTCCTGAAATTGGAGTAAAGGCATGACATGAATCAGTCAGCAAAATAAGTGCTGCACTGTAATTTAGGGAGTGAAAGAGATCCCTGCCTTGCATCTTCTCTTTTTCTGCTTATACTTTAGAATTGTTGTGTAATCATTTTTCATTAACATTTAGCAGCTCTCAGATGTTCTAGGAATGGACGCTCCACAATTTGAGCACCATTGCTGCAGTCAGCTTGAGGCAGTTGACTGCTGTGGATGTACATATGTATGATTTATCTAACTTGGTGAATTTTTAAATGGAATAGAGGGGGAAAAAAACCCCAAGATGATCATGCAATATTTGAACATGCTTCTCTATGACAGCCTTCCAAGCCCTGTAATAAACAGCCATATGCTGTGGGATCTGGTACACGGTCAAAACAGAAAGTAAGTGCTTATAGCATCAAGAAACAAAATTACTTTGGCTTTCAGCTTTTGCTTAGGTTGAAGAGGGCACACTGAAAGAGGATTCTTTATCTCCCTTGACTCTGTTGTTTTAGCTGCTCTGCTGATAATATAATCACTTGTGAAAAAAAAGTTTTGTCCTTCTGGTCTCAGTCTCAATATACCTTTTGATATCTGTTCTAAAAGCTTGGACGAAAGAGCTGCCTTCTAAATCAGTAAATGGTTCAGTCACCTCTCTATTCATATTTCAAGACTCTTCCAAGAAGCATCAGGTCTTGATTAACCACTCGCTTCCCTTTTCTCAATTTCATTATATTAGCTTAATCTTGGATCCATATTCACCCATGTTTTTGAATAAAAAGTATTATTTAGTTCTTTCTTCTGGAAATTGGCAGAAAGTATTTCTTTCAATTGTTACTGCCAAATGAGGATTTGTACCAATGACACCTCCATCAAATAGTCAACTCTTTTGACAACTGATGATATAAGAGACAGATTTCATGACAATCAGTATGCTTGCTCCCAGTTTTGAAGGAACCTCTGATACTTAAAAAGCTATCAGTGAACCCTGTTCTCTTCATAATCAAAAGCGATTAAAGAAAGTTCTGTGGATACGTGCTTGTGAGGCCTAACATTTCCAGAATTTCCCTATGCACTATGCAGCTGTACCACATTTATATGTGCTCAGGGGAGACTACCTAATGTGTACATTTATTATTCCCTGCTCAGACTTGCCTCCTTTCAAGCTGGCTGTTCTAGAAGTAGAATAATTTTTCTATACCTCAGCGTCAGGTATGATCATTCACTTGTGATGTAGAAATGCAACAGAGTTACCTACTCTCAAAAGAAGCTTTGTATGGTGATTTACGTAGATTGAAAGTAAACTTTTAGGTCTAAGAGTGAAATGTGGCTCAGCTATCAAAGGTAGCAAACCCTGTTTAAAGTAAACATGAGAGAGAAAAACACCTGAAGGAACATTCTTACGTAGACAATTATAAACTAATCGACTGACAGAAGTTAGCATAAGAATTTGTAAGATGTGGGTAGGAAGAGCAGAAGATTGAAAGTACTGAGACTTTGTATGGACAAATTCAGAGTTGAGAAAGGACTGAATTTGGTTTGGTGAAACAAACATGGAACAAAAACTCTTGTACTTTGGACACATCGTGAGGGCTGAAGCACCTGGAAGAGATGATAATACTGGGAAAGGTAGACAGAGAAGAGGCTGACAGCACATGAGGTGGATAAATGGAGTACTGAAAGCTACAGTGGTGTGCCTGTGGGGATTGAACACAGTGGGGTACAGGATGGCTTGTACAGCTTTTATCCATGGAGTCATCAGTACTCAGCTATGACTTGATGGAGCATCATAACATAATTTTTTGAGTGTGTAGGAATGATAATTCAGTATTTATAACTAGTTAGACTTCATATCTTGCAAATCTTACCCTCTATAATGAAGACATGGATTTCCCCTTATGGAGTCTAATATAGCCTTTTGGTCTGGAAGACTTATTAAACAGATATACTTTCATAACCAAGGAAACCCAAATTCAGATTTCCCCTCAGTCATGGAGACTTACTGAGTGACTTTGGCCTGGTTACTCTCTCATAGCTCAACCTATCACAGTGTTATTGTTAGTATAAAATGAGGAGTCCATATGTGGGCCACTTTGAGCTTCTGGAGAAAAGGCAGGTTATAAATCTAATGAATAATTTCAACAATTGCAATTAATAATAGAAGCAGTTCCAGATTTGAAATTGCGTTGGCTTGAAAAAAATGGAGAATTTCTTTACTTCATCATCACTTTTATTATGATCATTAATAAGCACAAAGTACCGCTTCTCATCCTTTTGGCTGAGATCAAGTACAGTGTGAACTTATTTACTGTCTTGAAGTGTCTTCTAGAACAATTTCATCAAGCACTAATGTTACTTCATTGATTTTAATAAGTTACTGATTTTAAAAGAAGCTTATTAGTACTATTGCCAGTGTAATGAATGTTAGACTTTCATGCCAAGTTTGCTTTATAAAGTGAACTTTGTGTTATTCATACAGTTTTGTTTGCTACTAAGTAGTCTAGATTAAACCACAAAGAATGAGACACCATAAGACACCAATGAATCATTTTCAGAATATGTAGAAGCCAGATTTTCCTGACTTAAAAAATGACACAAACAATGCTATTTTTCATCTTTCTTCCCTATTTGATGGACTTTCCCCAGTGGTTTTTATGTAATGCATTTCTTCCCTAATTGATATCTGCATTTGTTGCCAAACATTTATACATTTATGAGAAATTACAAAAATCCCATAATACCATGAACTTATTTTCTTTCTCTTTCCACTTCTGTTTCTTCCATTCCCTGTTTTTACTTCAGTAAGCAGTTTGGCATGGTTCTTCCTGAAAAAATGAAATAATAGAAGAAAATCTCACTGCAGCTTTTAGGCCATATTTTTTATATCACCAGGCCCTCTTGAGTGTCTGAAGAAATTTAGGTAAAATCAGCAATATATTTTACTGTAACAACAAGAAAAAAACCCGAATACAATGGAACCTGCTGCACCATAATCCTTGTGCTATTAAAACCTTCTTTAAAAGGCTTTAGGGCCTTCAGTTTGTCAATTGTCTGTTGCTTTGCTGCTATAGAGGAGGCTTGCAGTCCTGGGCTTACTCTGCTGTGCTTTTTATTCTTGCTTTTACCTTCATCTCCTCTCAATTACAGCATCTCAGTGCTGCAGATATGCACCAGTTGAAAAGCAGGCAGCAGGGGGTCAATAACATTTCCAAACAAGCTATAATAGTTGGCTTTAGGCAGAATAGAGCACCACCTTGGGGGAAAAGATCCAGTTGGTATATAGAATGATTTTATCAAGTCAGATTATTGGACATGACTGTGCTTCCTCTATTGCCAGAATAGTTTTTTTTTTTCCTTTCAAAAATTGATCTTACATTCTTAATGTAGTCTATGATTGGTTTGAGTGGTTTAAACAAGCATCTCCCCCCCCCCATATTGTTTTAAAATAGCCAATAAACAGCACCCCATTCTTGGATTTCACTAGGAGCTCTTTATATTTTTAAATTGCACATACTTGGTAGAATTCTAGAAGGCATCTCACTTCAGACTGCATTCTCACTGAATTGCTTATTTTACAAGTACTGTGTAAAAGACCCAGTGTGGTGGTTTGGTGTAGCATGGTGTGAATGTTGGGGTGTGGGTTGTAAAGATGAGAGGAGAAGATGGTTAGCTGGTTAGCCTGACTGAGGGGATGCTGAGTACAAGTCAAAAGCATCAGAGTTGGCACCAGCTGCCTAATGATATGGTTGGAGATTTGGATGGTGAGATGGGGCCCTTGGCCTGGGAGGGAAAACAGATTGGGTCAGGAAGGTTAGGGCAACTGGGGGAGAAAGAGCAAACAAAGATATTATGGTGGTGAAGGGAAGAAGGTGCCTTCTTCTACCAAGGGAGATATGGCAGGAGATGCGGCAGACTGCTCCCAGGGAGGGCAGTCTTGGTGCTTGAAACAAGTCATAAATCTAATCCAGTTGGTTTCCAATAGTTGCTACTTATAGTGCAGTCATCCTGTAATAAAGTCTCCCTCATCCATGATCTCAGGTGACTTTGCTTGGGTAGGTGCCAAAGGAGAGGCTTGGAAATAAGGGTGACAAAAGGGAGGCTTATAGATGTGCCCTGCTGGGTTTTATGTATAGTATCAGCTGGGGCCAGGGCAGGGGTGTAGCCATTGTTATCCAAGAGACTCTGAAGGGTGCTATTCTGCAGTTAGTTCGATGTGAGACTCTATTTGTGAAGTTGGGCTGTAGGGATTTGAGGGGATTGTTGCTTTTGTACCAACTTTCCTGCTGCAGAGCAATCTCCCTAGTGAGCTGCTGGAGTCATAATGGGCTCTGGTGCATGGGACCATAGGGTGACTACAGTGTTGGACAAGATTGTACCTTGCTCTTGCCCTGCTCCAGTTTCATCTCTACATGAAGCTACTAGTGAAGGTCGTCTGTCAACGGGGGGCAACTATACATCTCTCCTCTGGGTTGACCAAGTGATGTCATCAAAGGTCTTTTCCAGTGTCTGGAAGTTGTGAGTGCCTGGATGGGGTAGAACAGGCTGCAGCTCACACCTGGAAAGACCAAGTAGCTATGAGTTTTGAGACACTCCCCTCCAAAGAGCCAGAGACTTTCTATCTTTATCTTTGAATGGGGTAGTATTTCATCAGACAGCATTAGTGTGCAATTTGTGGGGCCTTCCAGGACTTGTGGTTCCTGCCTGAAGAGAAGGTGGCAGCTGTGGCCCAGAGGGCTTTTGCACAGGTTCACCTTATGTGCCAGTTGTATCCATTTCTGGATTGGGAAGCCATGCTCATGGTAATTCATGCCAACTCATGCCTTAGTTACCTTCCAGTTGGATTATCGTAATGCATTCTATATGGGACTACCCTTGAGGAGCATTTGGAAAATGCAACTGGTCCAGAGTGCAGTGGCACAGGTAAATTGGGGCATTTCACAATACACCCATATAACACCTTTGCTCTGTGACCTGCACTGGGTCCCACTGGGGTTCTGGGTGCAATTCAAGGTGCTGGTTATCATCTATAAAGCCCTACAAGGCACAGGGTCAAGTCATCTGTCTCTGACCATCTCGGCTTGTCCCACCAGAACTGGAAGAATTGGCGTGCTCCAGGTTCCATCTATTAGAGAGTGTCATCTTATGAGACTTAGGAGTTATACCTTCTATTTTGCTTCACTGCTCTGTGGAACAGCAACAACCCCCCCCAAGATCCAGATGGCCCCAACCCTGTTGGTCTTTCATAAGGTATTAAATACCTGGATGTTCCTAGGGGAATTAATTAAATTATTTATTTTTCCACATTTCTACCCCGCTGCCACCCAAAGACTCTTTGTGGCTTATACAGAGTATAAAAACCAAACAAAACATCCATAGCATCCATATCAACTATAAAAACAGTAAGACAACACCACTGAAGCAGGAAACTATGAAAAATAAAAATTGAAAATGAAGATGGCATATTAAAATCAGGAGAAGATTCTCAGGCACAACCTTGTCTTTAAAAGTTTCCAAAACATCAACGAGGGGGGCTAGCCTGATCTCAACCAAGAAGTTGTTTCACAGCATTAGTGCTGCCATGGAAATGTAGCGCCTTCTTGCTTCAGGCCCTCAGACCTCCCAAAAAAGTGGAATCAGTAATAGTTTCTCTCTATTCAACCAGGAGATTAAGCAAGCCCTTTTGATTCGTTAGTTTAGTTACTGTTTTAGTGATTCAAAAAAGTGCAATGACTTTTTTGACCCTGGGCATGTATTATATTACTGTTTTTCTGGATGCTGATTTTAAATTGTGCTTTAATCCTGTATGCCGCTTAGAGTCACTTTGGTACCTATATACATTGTCTAAATAAATAAAAGCTATGCTTTTTCTTTGCACCTTTTTAATGTGTGTGGTTTTGTGAAAAAGGAGGACATCCGTTAGAAATCTGCCAAGTCATAATGTGCATTTTTGCTTGAAGACAAGTTCTCTGAGGTCTTAATTCCAGTTTTGGAGCTTCACTGTGCAGCTGATAAAAGGAGTAGCACAAGAATATGTGGTGAAATGGTCTGTTTTTATTAGTCTTCCAAACTAGATAATTGTTTCAAATAACCAAAACGTTGATTATGTCTGCCAAGGGCTTTAAAATCCTCCCACTATAAATCCCATATTTTCTGGGCTTTGTGAGCACATTGTTATAATCTGATCTGAAACTTGGCTTGCATCTATTAGCAGATATGCTTTCTTTAGCAAATTTAATATAGTCAGCTGTTCCCTAAGTTTTGGAGGTGGCCATTTTTCTTTTACTTAACTAGATAGGGATATTACTTTCCAGTCTACTGACTCCAATTAGATTTATGAAAACAAAAATCCTGCTCACTTTAAAAATATGCACATTTTCATGTTTCATTTGCCGCAAGATTTTGCCTCCAAATGGCCTGCTTCTTTGCTTTGGTCAGTAATTGACTAAACACCACCTACCTCCCCTCTCATTTCTCCTTCTATGTGCATATTTTCCTTTGCAGCATTATTCCTTTCAGCTGCTGTTTCCTTTTCTTTGCTGCACTGCATTTATAAGCGTCTTTAGAAGAATAGCTGTATTAATTTCTTGTGGATCTGATTCCTGGTCTGGATTTGCAGATCTTTATGGTAAACATAAAATATATACCGAATTATTCAGGAATTGAAACATTTCCAACTAGTATCACTGTCAATTCTTCATCCTGATGCAACATTATTTTTCTAATCAAGATCTTTGTGGCAGTTCTGCTTGATGTTACTATATGAAAGCTAAAGGTATTTTTTATCTTCTATTTTTAATTTGTAGTTAGAATTGGAAAGCAGAAGTGTAACTGGTCCGTCACTTCTTTGTTGAATATTACTACTTTTTTCCCCTTTTTTGTCACTTCCTGAAAGTCTGTCAGAAGTGAACCCAGGAACTGAAAAATAACTTGCAAGCTGCTTCAAGTAAAAAGAATGATTTTTTGGTAGATACTGATTCTATGCTTTGTCATGGGCATCCAAGTAATTGAAGATATTGGGAATTGAGTCTGGACTATATTTATTCAGTAGCAAGTCTTCAAGTACATCTGCTACCACTGCAAAGCAGAAGTTGCTCAAATGGGAATCTCAATGAGTATCAATATGTGTGCTAAATAAATTCGTAAACTGAGGGTACCTGAAAGCTATTCGTGAGAAATGAATGTTTTTAAAAAGTACCCTAGTTCTTCTGCACTTTTTCAGAGAACTGTTTCAGAGCAGGATGGCAACACTACAAAAATAGGATCTAGCTTGAAGGACTACCACTGGTACCACCAAGTGAAGAGTAAAAAGTTATATGAAGAAGCAGGTTTGGATTTAGGGAAGCTTCTTGGAACTTATCGATGGCAGACTCATCCTCGATTTCATTGGAAGATGACCAAGAGAACAGATGTATCAAAAGCTGATGAACAGCCCTTGAGACTGCAAACATTAATTACTGATGGCTGTCAGGAAGATCCAGAAGAAAAGGTTGCTATGCCAGCAGCCAGGACATTTCGGGTTCCGTTCTGCAGGTCCATATCTGAACCTGCACCACACTGGAGAGACAGAAATCCAAAGCCACTTCTGCAGTCAGAAAGTGGTGAGCAGGACAGTTACTTTATTCGTGGTTTCTTCTCTACAATCTCTGGCAATTTTTTTAAGGTTTGGAATCGGAGGGAAGAACAGGGTTTAGCTGTGACAGATGAGCAAATGGAGGACAAACATATGGATTTGGCTGCAGGTATTTTTGTTTTTCTAGTTTTGTGTCTGTGCCAGACTAGTTGCTTCATAGAGATTATGATTTGAAATGTTTTCTCTGGAAAAATTAAGTCTTCTTTTCTGTATTGCAGTTAGTTTTTTTGGTTCCTTGATTATCTGAGGAAGCTGATATTGTATGCTCAGATGAATGGTTTAAACATCTTTTATAGTCTTTAAAGCTGTTATTTTCTGAGTAGCTGTTCAGTGTTTCTAGCCATGTTGGCCCACTAGAATAACAGTTATTGAATAAGTGAAATTATATTTCTTAATTGTCAGTCACATTAGGTAAGCTAAAATTAGAATTAACCAATTTAAGATTCTTTGTAATGAGAAGCAGTCAATAAATACTTTTAATAAATAGATAATGCATTGCATTATATTATGTAAGAGATATTAATAGTTCCCGAACTATGATTGTGTTGGTCTTCAGGCCCAATTAACATTCTGGTCTCATTACTTTGATAATGCACAGAAAAAGTAAACTCACTAATTCAAAATCAACCAAATTCCTGTCTCAAAAAGAATGCCTGGCAAAGGCTAGTAGATAAAGATGCTTATAGTATGTATGGCAGATTAGAGTTGAGTTTTCCTACTTTTACCTTTCTCAGTTTCAGATTCTTTCTATACATTCCTCTCATTGTTTTCACATAAAGGCAGGAAATGGCATCACTCTGTATTCTTTTAAGAGGAAATTATGCTTAGTAAATAATGTGGAGAAAAGTAAAGTATCTTTAAATTGTACTCCAGTCAGTGAATTGATTCCTTTTATCATATGATGTCTGTTGCTTTGTCACCTGTCAGTTAATTGGTGAATGCTAAGAAAGCAAGCAGAAGAAGATTGTAAAGATTTGAAAGGTGGATATTTAGATTACTTAATATCCTAACATCATCACACTCTGGATTTCTAGTAAATTTCCACTGAGAAAATTGTTACCACAAGAGGCAAGATTGCCTTTTGGATTTTATTACCCATTTAGATTCTCAATAGACAATCTAATTTGATAGAAGTTACTGATTCAGCTATAAAATAAGTTTTTTAACCTTTCCCTTAAAAACTCATCTGAATTTTTCTGATTATTGCATTAAATGTCTATAAACATCTGGAAACCATTGAGCCTATGGTTGGTTTGGCTGGTTTGATCTTCTACGATCAAACCCACTTATTATGAGCAAGCAATGCTGACGCGGGCTTTTAAAGCCTCTTAATCACAGTCTAGTGTGCTTTTGTATTGAGTAACTCTGCAATTACTTGACACAAAACAATAACCATTGAAACTAGATACTTAAGATGAATTTGAAAATATATATGAAATTGTGGCAAAATAGAAGATTCTCTGCAAAGCATTGTAAATATTGTTAGAAATAATTTTCTGAATAGTATAGTGATACAAAAATTGTTGTATTTATTTATAATTATTATACTGAAACACAAGGCATGACAGCCAGCTAGGTAACTTTGGGCCAGTGAACTATTTGGACAAATGCCTCAATTAGGAGAGGGAAAAGGAGAAGTAAAATAGAAACAGTTTATAGTTATCTATTCTAGAGTAAAAGGGATGCAAAGACTTTACTTCTGAATTGGTTATGGATAATTGTATAAATGTCAATCTAACGAGGCTCACATATGTTTTTGGTATAGTTTGAAGACAGAAAAATCTCAAAAGATCCTGGAATGATGGGGAGACCAGTCTCAAAAGATACACATATTTGATACCACAGCAGCTTTCCAAATGGTTCTAAATTCCTTGCTTGACTGTCACAGTAATTTTTCCCAAAACTTAAAATTTATATATAGACACTAACCAAGACAAAGAAATTGTAGTGTTAAGCCTTACAGTGTATGGAGTGTGAGTTTGGTTCCACTGTGTGTTTTACAACAGGTTCAGTCTCGGTCACTGTTAAAGAACTGTCTCTATTTCTTAGAGACTTAAGAATACTTTCACTGATTATGTGCCATCAAGTCAATGTCAACTCTTAGTGACCACATAGTTTTTTCCAGGACAATCTGTCCCCAACCTTGTCCCTCAGGTCTTCCAAATGTGCACCCATTACTGCTGTCCACCCACCTTTCTGGTGGTCATCATCGTCTTCTCTTTCCTTCCAACTTCCATTTGGACAAATGCCTCAATTAGGAGAGGGAAAAGGAGAAGTAAAATAGAAACAGTTTATAGTTATCTATTCTAGAGTAAAAGGGATGCAAAGACTTTACTTCTGAATTGGTTATGGATAATTGTATAAATGTCAATCTAACGAGGCTCACATATCTAGGTTTTTGGTATAGTTTGAAGAAGATAGAAAAATCTCAAAAGATCCTTCCAGCATTCTTCAGGTGTTGCATAATTTTTCCAAGGTATGATCATTTGAGCCTGATCATTTGCGCCTTGTATGAAAACTTGGATTGATTTGTTCAGTGATCCATTTGTTTGTTGTCTTGGCTATCTATGGTAGTCTCAGGAGTCTTTTCCAGCACCAAAGTTCAAAAACCAACTTTATAATTTGGTTAGTGTCTATATATAAATTTTAAGTTTTGTATCAGTACTCTTTGTATCCTGCTTCTTCAAACACCAACTTTCGCTTCCATAGTCTGTCACAGGGAAAATCATTACCTACATGATTCTGATCTGTGTAGTTATAGACAAATCTGAATATCTTTTCCAAGGCCTTCACAGCTCCTCTACCAAGTGTTAGTCTGCAGTGTATTTCTCCACTGCTGGTTCCTTTATTCTTGATAACTGATCCTAAAAGGCAGAAGCTATCAACTGCTTCAGTAACTTCATTGTCAGTTCTAAGTCTGATTGCTGTACCTGTTATCATTAGTTTGGTGGTCTATATTTAATCTTAGCTCCATTTTTTCACTGTGATCTTTGACTTTTATCACTAGAGCTTGCAGATCATTTGCATTTTCAGTCATTCAGAATGTTTATAGCATTCTAATAGTGACTGTGCCAGAGATATTGCTGTCAAATTGTTCTCCTTGTGTATTACAACAGCATGCTATCTGATAGATTTCAGTCTTCAGTAAGATCAGGGTGAAGAGGATGCCCCACATTTAAACAAGATTACAGCTGTACTATTAATTATTATTTGTCATATTTTTGTTCAGAACATCATTCATGAAAATGTTTGTTTCAATAAACAAATTGAAGCCATGACTCAGGTATGACACTGAAGTAATTTCATATATACAAATAAGACCATCAGGCACCTTTCAGTGTCTTGGCTTTTTTGTTAGAACTTTTCATGCTGTTCTCTTTCTTGGCTCCTTTAAGAAGGTCAGTGAATGCTGGAAAAGTTTCAAAATGCAGGTATTTTACTGGGGCTTTTTCATGTTGTGATGTGAGCGTCAGGTAATGTTGTTAACCCCTCTTCAACTGAATTGGTCTTTTAATGCTACCAGGGTAATAGTAACCAAATGATGTTTTATCATTGAATAAGCTGCAACAGGACCATTTCTGTATCAGTAATGTAATGATGGCATTTCCTGGAGAATCCTTCTTTCTCACTTCCTCACAACAACCACCACCAAAAAAACCAACCAAACAAAATTGCACATATTTTGGCTGGCTCTTCAGTTGATTTTAAAATCAATTTAATTTGAATTAGCTGTGTGGTTTGACCTTAGTGGACAAAAGATTATTATGAATATCTTGCTTTTCTGCAGTTCTATTTACAGAAACTTATAAAGCCATTGTGCTATTTTTATAGTAAATGTAGTAGTTACCACTTTCAAAATCAATTCCTAATATCATTGTAACATTATCCATTGTTGTAAACTCATATTCAGAAAAAGCAGTGCAGTTATTTTTCGTTGTTTTCCAATTAAGTTTTTAAAAGCTGTTCTTTAAAACACCAGCATGTTTGCATCTATTATATATTGAAGACTCTACTTTTCTGATAAATTTGTAAAATGTTATTGGGTAAAATGGCACTATTTCAACTAGTTGTTACTAATGACTGTTTCAGTACTGAAATCATATCTTATACAAAAAGAGCAAGACATTTAGTGTGTTTTCAGAGGTTTTGCTTGGCTTCAGTAAGAAAGCTTCAAAGTAGAAATGAGAATCTATTAGCACTTGAAATGGGAAACGCAATTGGGCATCATTAAAGCAAACATTGCATGGAGAGCTAGATCAATAAATTTAAAATGTGGTTATCATGAAGGTCACATCGCAGTAGTCCAGGTTTACTTCTTTCTCCTTCAGAAAGGAGGAGGCACCTGTGATATGTATTTATTATTTTTATTTTTTAGATTTATATCCTGCCCTTTCTTCAGGAGCTCAAAGTGGCATACATAGTGATCCCTCATCCCCCCTCTTTTTTTGTTTTTTTGGCAATAGCAGCTATTTGAGATTGGTTGGGCTTTGAGGGTGTGACTAAAGTTAGCAAGAGACTTTCTGTAGCTGAGGGGGGATTAGAACATAGGTCCCCCCAATTTCAGCCCAATTAGAACATAGGTTCCACCTCAATTTCAGCCCAATACCTTAATTATTGCACTACCTGGACTCAATCAAACCTGATAAAAATGCCTCCTTGTTGATGTTACATGGCTTGTTCCTTAAGGGATAATGCAGTCCCATCCCAGAAAAGTTATATTTCCAGACGTCCAGTCCCCACCCCTTGATAATAACTCCTTCTGGTCTGAGTTCAGCTTCAGTTCATTCTTTCACATCTAATTATTTACAGCCGAGAGATATATACAAGTTCTGGTGACATCCAGTCTAGATCTTCAGGAAAAAAGAAATATACAGTAGCTGAGTACAATTAGCATAAAAATGGCAACTAACTCTGAAAAGTGTGACTGATCTAACACAGCAGCCTGATATAGGGCACATTCAGATGGTCACATTAAAGTGCAAAACACCAGTCCTACAATCAGAAGAAAAGTATGTCAACATAAACTTTGCTGCCATGACCACCAAGCTGTATTTTGCTTCAGTAATGAGTGTGATGAGTAGTGCTGCTCTTAAGTTAAAGAAAGCATTTGGTGGATTCCTTTGGCTTCATTTCTCCCCCCACTGAGCATTATCTGCTAGTAGGAAAAGCCAATAGCTCTCCTTAACACGTGGTAGACCAGGGTTAAGTGAGTGTAAGGTGGTGATTCGAACAGCAGGTTTAGCCTCCTGTCATGATGCCAGTTAATTTTTATTGAAGAAATTTTTAACAAACTAAAAACCATAAAAAAGAAAAATAGTAAATAGTTTAAAAAGAAGAAAGGAAAGGAAAGATTACAAAGAAGCAGCTTCTGATCTTCTTGACAATGGTTATAAATACATTTCTATTTTGCCCTCTCTAATGTTACATAATAATTTCCTTTGTTCCATAAGCTACCCTTTCTAATCTTCAAGCCCATAAATCACAAGTTCATTTTTCTCTTTTGTCGGCAAAAAATCCATAAGGGCTTTCCAGTCACTGATAAATGTAGTTGTTGATCTTTCTCTAATCAAACAAGTTAATTTTGCCATCTCTGCTTGTTCTGTCATTTTCACCAACCATTCTCCATTGTGAGTATTTCAGAGTCTTTCCATTTTTGCACATATAAAAGTCTTGCAGCAGTAATCATACATAAAAATAATCTTCCATGGCTGTTTTCTAATTGGCTGTCCATTAATCCCAGCAAGAAAAGTTCTGGTTTCAACTGAATGTTGATCTTTAAATTCTTTGTATCATTATATGTATTGGAGCCCAGAAATTTCTGACTTTTTTTACAGGTTCACCAGACATGATAAAATGACCCTTCATGTTGTTCCCATTTCCAACATATAACTGAAGTATCTTTATACATTCTAGACAATTTTTCTGGAGTCATATACTAATGGTACATCATTTTATAAAAATTATCTTTTAGATTATAACATAATGTAAATTTCAGTCCTTTTAACCACATATTTTCCTACTGTTCCATCAGTATATTGTGTCCAAAGTTCTTAGCCCATTTTATTATACAGTCTTTAATTTGTTCTTCTTCCATTTCAAATTTCAATAAAAGTTTATACATTTTAGCAATTACATATTCAGCATTTGCACATAGTTCAACTTCAAATTCTGTCTTCTGCTGCTCAGTTCCAAATGTCCTATTATCTACCTTAAGTCTTTCTCTTAACTGGGTATACAAAAACCATTGAAAACTAAATCCCTCTGCAGCCAATTTCTCTTTTGATTTCATCTTATATTCTCCATGTTCCTCTTCTAACAATTCTTGATAAGTTAACAATTTTTCTTTACCTACTATTTCTTTCCTGTAAAATGCTTCTTGTGCTGAGACCCATAAAGGTATTTTGGGGCACAGTCTGGTTTTATAACTATTCCATATTCTCAATATGGCACTTCTAATATAATGATTCTTAGAATCTACATTAACCTTAACTTTATCGTACCATGGAAAAGCATGCCATTGGAACTTCATATTGTGCTCTGCCAATTCTAAAATTCTTTTATTTCTCAGCAAAACCCACTCTTTCATCCAAACTAAGCTATAGGCTACAAAATACAATTTCAAATCAGGCAGTCCCAATCATCCCCGTTCCTTTGCATCTTAAGTATTTTATATTTAACTCTTGGCTTTTTCTCTTGCCATACAAACTTAGGTATATCTTTCTTCCATTGTTTAAATGGTACCTCAGCTGTAAGAATCAGTATTGTTTGAAACAAAACAAAAATATCATCCTTTTTATCAGAGATTCTCCCCAACAATGGCAATTGTAACTTCTCCCATCTTAACATGTCCTTCTTAATTTCATTCCATGTCTTAACATAATTATTCTGGTATAACATACAATTCATATTAGTCATAGTGATACCCAAATATTTCATGTTTTTCTCAATCTTAAAGCCATTTTTCCATCAATTCAATTTGCTTTTCAGTGTTTGTATTTGTTAACATCTTTGTCTTTTGTTTATTAATCTTAAAACCAGCTAATACCCCAAAGTTCATTCATTTTTCCATTAATATTTCTATTCCTTCCAGAGGATCTTCCAAAATTATCAACAGGTCATCAGCAAACGCCATTAATTTATACGTTTCTCTTTTAATCATCACTCCAGCAATTTTCTCATCTCACTTTATATCTCTATTCAATACATCCAAAGCTAAAATAAATAGCAGTGGTGACAAGGGCATCCTTGTCTAGTTTTGTTAATTCCCCATTCACAATTATCTGTGCCTTTTGTGAAGTGTAAATCTATTTTACCCATTTGATAAAATTCTCACCAAAGTCCATATCAAGACTAGTTTAAAATGTCAAAGGCCTTTTCCACATCAAGAAAAATCTGTGCTGCTTGTTTTTCATTATGTTGTTCTAAGTATTCCAAGATATCCAATACATTTCTAATATTGTCCCTCAGCTGCCATTCAGGTAAAAACTCACACTGATTTTCATGAATAAAGTCCTGTAAAACCATCTTCATTCTCTCAGCTAAAATCATCATATAAATAACTTATAATTTATTTAATTCAGTAATGATATTGGGTGGTAATTTTTTGGTGAGGTCAAATCTTGACCTTCTTTATGTACTAATGCGATATTAGTCTCTATCCAACTGTCTGGTAACTTTCCAGTCTGCACAATAAAGTTCATCATGTGTTGCAACGGTTGTAATATTTTGTCTTCAAAATGTTTATAAGCTTGTAAACCATCTGGTCCAGGTAATTTCTCTATTTTGACCTTTTTTATAGCTTCACAAACTTCCCTTATTGTTATAGGCCCATTCATTAATTGTTTCTGTTTTTCTGTGATCTTCGGTAAATTTTTGCTTCTTTAAGTATTCATCAACTTTGCCGGGGGAATTTCTCCTCCTTTATATAATGTAGAGTAACATTGATGAAATATTTTTTGCATCTTTAAATTATCAGTTGTTGTGGTATTTCCACGTTGTAGTTTTAAATCATTTTTTCTCTTTTTCTTTCTTCAATTTATATGCCAACCATTTCCCTGGCTTATTTGCAAATCCAAAATTCTTTTGTTTTGCATAATTCATTTTTATCTCCATTTCTCTTATTGTTAACAAAGACAACTGCCATTGTAAAAGTTTAATTTGTTGTGAAATAATTTTCTTTTTTAGGAATTTGTTTAATTCTTCTTCTTTCATTTTTATCTGATCTAAAATTGCCTGTGTTTTCTCTTGTCTCTTTTTTTAACATTTGCTATATACTGTATTAAATATCCCTTCATGAAAGCTTTACTTGCATCCCAAACCATTCTTATATCTGTGCCTTTATTAAGATTAATGTCAAAGAATTCTTTTAACTTCTTTTTACAGTCCTCCATTACTCACATCATCATGTTATTGCTATCAAGTTGTAGGCATGGAGATATTCCTACTTCATCCCACATTGTTCTTCTGTACCTGTGACCTGCCACTGGGTAGGAGTTTTGTGCTCTTTTTAAAAAATGCTAGACCCATGTTCAGAAATAGCATAACTGACAGGCCATAGGCACAGAGGAGGGGATGTAAGAAATATCAGGCCATTACCTCCATCCTCCTCCATGTTATGGTCTGGTTAACAGACACAGAAAGTGAAGTGGGGAGCAATCAATAACAACAGGGTCCATCCTTCAATAGTGCTGCAGGTAATTGCAATGCTGGTAGTGAGTGGCTATGGACAACACATGGAATAGGCAAAATGCCTTCCTCTCCCCATCATCAAAGCAATAAAGGATAAGTCCTTGTGAAACTTCTTATCAGCAAAAGTAGGAGAAACCCTGTAAATGCACAGATTATTGACAGAATTAGCAGTGCACAATTAGCAGAATCCAGCTCTCTTTTCCAATTTAAATTGATCTTCTGTACAGGACATGACTAGTGCTCTTTCAGAAAAACGAATAAAACATTGCGTTTAAAAAACAGGTCTAGAATTTTTTTCAAAAGAACACTAAACCTGTATTTATTTATAAGGAGGCTAAGTACTGTGGAAGACATTAGATGGGCAAGTGTCTGATCTGTCCTGCAGCCAGGCCAAAATGGCTGTGGAAGATTGTTCCAGTGACTGGAGAAAATGGGGGATGTCCTCGGCAGCCTAAACTTGCCATGGGATGCTAGGAGATCCCAGCCCCTAAATACATTATCTACCATATTGTTGCTGAAGTGGACCCACCAAGGAAGATCTATATTTAAAAGCGGTGTTATGCAAACCATAATGATGCTGATATATAAGCATGTCCAAATTATAGATATCATTTGAGACCTACAGAGTTGGTTGGGTGTGTCTCTTTTATCTAGGTGGGTATATATTCCTGTCTGGAGCAAGAAGACTATTTAAACCTGATTGAGAAGAGCAGGTTAGTACAAAGATCATAAAATACTTTGTAAACTGGTAGTGATGATGCAAGATAGATTAGGTTAGGAAAATGTATGGAGATGTGAAATATTTGTTTAATAAAATTGATGTCTGAGATATAACTGCAAGGTACATTTATGTAAGATTCTTAGACTGTACTTCTGGATACAGAGAATCTATGTGATCACTATGAGTTGACACCAACTTGCTGGCATATAATCAGTCAACTTCTGGATATGGCCCACTCAAGATAATGTACAGTACTTTATCCACAAAATTAAAACAGAGATTAAGTTTCTTAAAATTAAAGATTTAACAATACATTTAAAACATGATTGAGCCATTGTAAAATTGGCTTTTTACAAAGAAATTACAAAAACAAAATAAACTAGCAACCACTGATGCCGAAGAAGCTGAAGTTGACCGCTTCTATGAAGACCTACAACACCTTCTTGAACTAGCACCAAAAAAAGATGTCCGTTTCATCATAGGGGATTGCAATGCTAAAGTAGGAAGTCAGGGAGTAATCGGAATGCTAAAGTAGGAAGTCAAGGAGTAATCGGAATAACAGGCAAGTCTGACCTTGGAGTACAAAATGAAGCAGGGCAAAAGCTAATAGAGTTCTGTCAAGAGAACAAGCTAGTCATAGCAAATACTCTTTTCCAACAACACAAGAGACAACTCTACACATGGACATCACCAGATGGTCAATACCGAAACCAGATTGATTATATACTTTGCAGCCAAAGATGGAAACGCTCTATACAGACAGCAAAAACAGGACCAGGAGCTGACTGTGGCTCAGATCATGAGCTTCTTGCTGCAAAATTTAGGCTTAAATTGAAGAATGTAGGGAAAACCACTAGACCACTCAGGTATGACTTAGATCATATTCCTTGTGAGTACACAGTGAAGGTGATGAATAGATTTAGAGGATTAGATTTGGTAGACAGAGTGCCTGAAGAACTATGGATGGAGGTCCGTAACATTGTACAGGAGGCAGCAACTAAAACCATCCTAAAGAAAAAGAAATGCAAGAAAGCAAAATGGCTGTCTGATGAGGCTTTACAAATAGCTGTGGAAAGAAGGAATGCGAAAAGCAAGGGTAAAAGGGAAAGATATAAGCAACTGAATGCAGATTTCCAGAGAATAGCAAGGAGAGATAAGAAGGCCTTCTTAAATGAACAATGCAAAGAAATCGAGGAAAACAATAGAATGGGGAAGACTAGAGATCTCTACAAGAAAATTGGAGATATGAAAGGAACGTTTAGTGCAAAGATGGGCATGATAAAAGACAAAAAAGGCAGGGACCTAACAGAAGCAGAAGAGATTAAGAAGAGGTGGCAAGAATACACAGAAGAACTATACAAGAAAGATCTTAATGTCCCTGATGTCCACGCTGGTGTGATCACTGACCTTGAGCCAGACATCCTAGAGAGTGAAGTCAAGTGGGCCTTAGGAAGCATTGCTAACAACAAAGCTAGTGGAGATGACAGTATTCCAGCTGAGTTATTTAAAATACTAAAAGACGATGGTGTTAAAGTGCTGCACTCAATATGCCAGCAAGTTTGGAAAACGCAACAGTGGCCACGGGATTGGAAAAGGTCAGTTTATGTTCCAATTCCAAAGAAGGGCAATGCCAAAGAATGCTCAAACTGTCGCACAGTTGCACTCATTTCACATGCTAGCAAGGTTATGCTCAAAATCCTACAAGCTAGGCTTCAGCAATACATGAACCGAGAACTACCAGATGTACAAGCTGGGTTTCGAAGAGGCAGAGGAACTAGAGATCAAATCGCCAACATTCGCTGGATCATGGACAAAGCACGAGAGTTCCAGAAAAATATCTACTTCTGCTTCATTGACTATGCAAAAGCCTTTGATTGTGTGGATCACAACAAACTGTGGCAAATTCTTAAAGAGATGGGAGTACCAGACCACCTTACCTGTCTCCTGAGAAATCTGTATGCGGGCCAAGAAGCAACAGTTAGAACCGGTCACGGAACAACCGATTGGTTCAAAATAGGGAAGGGTGTACGACAAGGCTGTATACTGTCACCCTGCTTATTTAACCTATATGCAGAGTACATCATGAGAAATGCCAGGCTGGAAGAATCACAAGCCGGAATTAAGATTGCAGGGAGAATCATCAACAACCTCAGATATGCAGACGATACCACCCTAATGGCAGAAAGTGAAGAAGAACTAAAGAGCCTCTTGATGAGGGTGAAAGAGGAGAGTGCGAAAGCTGGCTTGAAACTCAACATTAAAAAAACTAAGATCATGGCATCTGGACCCATCAATTCCTGGCAAATAGAAGGGGTAGAAATGGAAGCAGTAACAGACTTCATTTATTTGGGCTCCAAGATCACTGCAGACGGAGACTGCAGCCATGAAATTAAAAGACGCTTGCTCCTTGGGAGGAAAGCTATGGCAAGCCTAGATAGCATATTAAAAAGCAGAGACGTCACCTTGCCGACAAAGATCCGCATAGTCAAAGCTATGGTTTTTCCAGTAGTAATGTATGGCTGTGAGAGCTGGACCATCAAGAAGGCTGAGCGCCGAAGAATTGATGCCTTTGAACTGTGGTGCTGGAGAAGACTCTTGAGAGTCCCCTGGACTGCTAGGAGGTCAAACCAGTCAATCTTAAAGGAAATCAACCCTGATTGCTCATTGGAAGGATCGATAATGAAGCTCAAGCTCAGATACTTTGGTCACCTAATGCGAAGAGAGATCTCTTTGGAGAAGACCCTGATGCTGGGAAAGATTGAAGGCAAAAGGAGAAGAGGACGGCAGAGGATGAGATGGTTAGATAGCATCACTGAAGCAATGAGCATGAAACTGAGCAAACTCAGGGAGGCAGTGAAGGACAGGAAGGCCTGGCGCAATATGGTTCATGGGGTCACGAAGAGTCAGACACGACTTAACGACTAAACAACAACAATAGCTTAAAAATCATATCAGTTGAAAGCAGTTAAAACAGATAGGTCCTCAATGTCTTTTGAACATCAAAAAGTTCTACAGAGTAGGAGGTTATACTAGTGCTCACCCATCTGACAAATCTTGAAATCAACAACTGAGCAAGATCTTTCATTGCAATCTCAAGAGATAAACATCTTTTAAATAATCTTTTCCTAAATAATTTAGGATAAGACCAGCACTTCTGTTTATTTGACCCATCAAGTATCTTTCCTTCAAATGTGGATTGTATTGATGTAATTATTGCATTGTGTGTGCTTTTTCTAACTAAAAACACTGTTGATGCAGCAGCTTAATTTAGTAAAAAGTTCTCATGGCACTTCCATTATTTGTGCTTTAATTGACAGCGCCAAGGGGTAGAAGAATCCTGAAAGTAAGAATTAGCTATCACGTGGAATTCTCTATTTTGTAATGAACAGTTTTATCTTTCTACCATGTAACTCTTTTTTCCTACCCACAGTACCTCAGTTTTGTCTAGATTAAGTTTGTCATAATCCATATTAAACCCAGCTTCAAACACCAGCTCAAGAGTTCCTATAATCACCCTGAAATTGTAAGTAGAAATAGAGATTGGGCTATCTGTCACTGGCATATTGGTGATACATTGCTCCAGGTATGGATAATTTCCCCAAGTAGGTTATGTTGATGTTGGGGAAACAACACTGGGGAAAAGATGGGATCCTCCAGCAGCCACAAGGGATAGAAGAAGTGATATACAGTACATCATTCTCTAAGATCAGCTCTCCTGGAAGGAATGAGTCATCACACTGCCATGCCCTCCTAATCCTTATCTTGCCACATACCTCAAATTATACTGTAGTTGATGGTACTTAAAGCTACTGGGGATTCCAAGGCAGCAAATAGATTACTTATCCCATTGTTTCCTAATTCATACAGAAGAAAGTTGAAGGCTATTTCCATCACCAAAAAAAATAAATAAATTATTCTGAAAGTAAACTGGATTCAAATAATTAGTAACCAAGACAATGTGAATTTGGAAGGCAACTGCTGTTTTAATAATCAAAGGGAGGCAGTTCTGAGTATTAGAAACCTCCACAAAACCAAGCTCAGTTTCTTCAAAAAAAAAAGTACCTGTATCACTTATACTTCATGTGAAGAAAATACTATCTCTGCTCTCTGAGATCCCTTTACTCTGAATTATACAGTATCAGTCAGGTATTGGCAGATTTCATCAATCAAATTTGAGAAGGGTCTAGAACAAATATGGTATGCATCAGTCCTCAGAGTAGCCAGTCCACTTCCTCATATTAAACAAGTTGGAAAGAAACTAAGAGGGGACCAATAAATGTCCTTCAACATCACTGAGACAGCTTTTATTAACACAGTATTCAACATGTAATTATTTGGGTTTAAAATCCAATCAGCTTTCTTGCAGTGCTCAGCTAAGCACACAACATGTGTGTGTGTGTGTGTGTGTGTGTGAGAGAGAGAGAGAGAGAGAGAGAGAGAGAGAGAGAAACACTTCATTCATGGGCTGGAAACTAATTGTTAATCAGCTTGGTGGTATAATTACTCCATTTGGAAAAATGTGAAAACTGTTAAAATACAATTAAAACTGATTTTAACAGTTTACAGTAGCTTAGAGATGAGGTGTGGTTATGAATGAGCCATGCTGAGAATGACTAAGGATGATGCCCTTTTAAAATTATTTACAATTGAGCCCTTATAGCTTCCAGCTGGTTTAAGATGCTTTGCCATAAAGGATTCCCATTGCTTTCCCAAATCCATTTTAACTTGAAATAATTATTAGCTTTAGTGAGAACTCACGTGTAGGGTGCTAGTATTAATAATAGCCTAAAGCACCTACTGCTTTCCTAGGAAAGAATAGCAGTGAAATAACTGGCAATTTTTGATACTTAAAATACTCTGAAGTACCTTGAGAAATCACATATTCAACCTACGTTAGTGATCTCTTTGTTAGAGTTATATTTAAAATTCTGTCTTGGGGTGAAAAAGTAACCCATGTTGTTCTTTTTAAGATAGGACAGGGATTTAGTCAAAATGGAATGCTAGCCAAGTTGGGCTGATCTTTGATTTTTTAAATTTTGGTTTTGGAGCTCTACTTCTCTGTAAAGAAATAATGATATTGTTTTTCACCTGAAGGAATACACAGAAAGGACACAAGCTATTCAGGGACATATATGAATTGCAGCTGCTTAGTTTAGTAAGGAAAGCGTGTCTGTATTTTGAACCAGACAGATGAAAACATTAACAGCTGGATAAATCCATTTTAGGCCTTTTTGTGCTTAAATAGGGGTGTTCATTAAAATCCAGATTGGTTTGGTAGATTCTAATTTTCCTGTGTAAAACAGACTGAGCCTGGACTGTTCAGATCATGGGCAGCTAATGAAGCTCCACTGCTGATCTAATTTTCAGGATCTAATTCTTGTTGATCATGGTACAAAGGCAGCCGTTGCTGCAACCATACCAAAAAGGAAAGAAAAAACCCTTGGATTTTTGATAAAATATGATAGGAACAGAAGGAATGAGATATAGTGGATTATCAATCAACAGATTTAGCCTCAATTCGGTATGCTTTTGTGATCATGACACCTTTGGTTGTTCCATGTCTGATGTTGGAGAAAAAGAGTTAGTTTTACTATTTATTCTACTTCATTCTCATCCTGATTGGCGGTATCATGATGATTTGTGCCCAGCACAGATTAGCTGATTTGGCCTAGAAGGAAATAAATTGGTTTTATTTTTACTTTATGGATGGGAGGGAGGGAGGGAGGGAGGGAGGGAGGGGGGGTCATTATGTAGATTTTAGCTTCTCCACACTCAGGAAAGGACATCATTCCTTACAAACATCCTTCCCTTTGCACAGCCCCTCCCTCCTCCCTCATGCGGATGCAAAACTAGCAGTATCTGCTCTCACTGAATTCTAGTGCGAAGAAAGCAAGAATAGAGCAGTGAATCATGTAAAGATTGAGTGGTCTTTTTCTTCTGAGAGTAGACTTTTTAGTTTACAGGAATCTTTAACTATTGACTTTGTTTCTCACAGAACACATTTTTGGAATTGCTGTCTAGCAAATAATATCACTCTGGAATCTTATTTGTTCTGCCTCATCCTCATTCACTTCAAGGGCTCGTCACGTATTGAAGATCTGTCTGTTGAGTATTTTGGACAAAACCTAGTATTCTGGAATACTGGCAGTTTTCATGATTAAGTTTTCAGAAATTGATTCCAGTCAACTGGGATATAAATCTCAGCATGGTTGCATTCAGTTGCATTAGCCAAGTAGGTTTTTAGAGCCATAAAAATATTATTTACCTCTCATCATGTTCAGGTATGCACCTATGCATGTTTGCTTAAGCTTTTTACCTACAAACAGAACAAAACAATAAACTACTTATGAAAATTATTTTACACTGTGTTCTAAATCTGATTACTTGTTCAGTTTGAAAATGAGATATGAGAGAGATTGAAAATAAAGTGAATTTTAACATTCATGTTAAGATATATACCCGCTCCTCGTTTAGCGATCCAGTTCCTTTCCAACGACTAGGTCGTTAAACGAAATGGTTGCTAAGTGAACACGTGACTGAGAGAGAGAGATGCTGCAAAGATCACTGGTTGCTTCCGTCTCTTTCAAAAACACTATGCCAGTGTTACTCTCACTCTGGCATGCGTTGTCAGGTGCACAAAATTTGGTCATAAATGAGTGCATTGGTCAGAAAACATTTTTTTTATTACTGTCATATTTGCGAATGGTCACTAACTGAGATAGTTGCTAAACAAGAAGTGGGTATAATATGAATAGGGAATTTCTACAAATGTCCAGAGTCAGCATCCTCAATTCACTTGGTTGATCACAAAGTTAGTATAACTGATCTTTAACTGTGGGGGAGGGGTTAGTAAGAGCTTCCATTGTTTCAAAAAGGCTGCAAGAACAGTATTTCTGGTATTTTCAGAGTGACTTATTTTTAGAGTTCCAACATTATTTATGATATGATTGAATCTAAATGAATGTGTCTAAAGCTAGACGTTTTCATATTGTACAACATGCAATCTACTCTTATTGGTGAACACTGTAAAATTTTGCCTGCTGATCTTATGTGAGAGGGGTGTTGTGAAAGAGATCCTCAGGAGTGAATGGGAAATTAAAGTTCTGAGCACATTTATTTTAACTTTTAAAATAAAAAAAAATTAATCACTTACTGGAGAATTATTCTCAATGGTCAGATTTATGGTCAGTGTCAGTATATTTATTCATGAATTTATATGAGGCTATTCTCAGATGCTAGCTTTACATTAGCCACATTGAAATACTGCCATATTTGTTTATTGTTTCATTGGGCTTTTTTAGATGCAGTGTAGAACTTGTACTGTATATGCATACAATTTTGTTCCTCAAACTCAGTTGAGTATTGGGACATATCAGCCATTTAAATTGTGTATTATTTATTGGAATCTGTGCAGACTGTACATTCCATGTAAGAAAACAGGCATGCAGTCAGCCCTTATACAAGCCCTGGCTTATGTAAAACCATATTTATGCAAGGGATGCAAAAATGACAGCCCAACACAAGGAAAACTTTGTTCACACAAAAGCTCCTGAAACAGAACCTTGCACAGCACAAGGATTGTCTGTATATATGAAGATAATGTATACAGTATCTATGATGAGTTTGAATTACAGTACACAGTAGGCAAAGAAGTGGTAAGGAAATACTGTAAAATTTAAAGGATGCACAAGAGCATTTTTATTTATTCAGCATATTTTATTTTTTATATTAATATATTTCCATAATCAAAAATTGATTCCCAGTGTTTTACAGTACAATTTGAACATACACATAAGATAATAAATAATGCTAATAATTAATTTAATTTATATACATTTAAATAAATAATACTCCACCCAGTCCACTGGAATTGAGTGGCCAATATATAATAATAATAATAATAATAATAATAACAACAACAACAACAACAATACTGTTAACACCATCAAACAACAACATCTGCCTATCCCAGGTCCTTGGAACGGACTTGATAGGTGGATAAAAATGCCAAATCCAGTCTAAACATCTGGCTGACTGTGCGACCAATACTACTACTACCACTACTACTACTACCACCACCACCCCCTTGGATGCAAAGAAAAAAAACCAAACAGCTCACCACCAAAATGGAAGGTCAGGTTGGAAAATAAGATCAGCATGCTAAGATCAGATGCAAGCAAGCTAGAAAAGATGAAAGAAAAGAAGCTGAAGAACAAGAAGACCAAAGAATACCTGATCAAGAAATATCACCTAGAAACAAGGAAGATCAAGGAAGCATTGGAAATAATAAAGCAGCAAATAACAGCCATAGCCAAAAAGATCAGCAGATACAAAGCTTGAATTGTACACTATAGGCAGAAGCTCCAATTTCAGTCAAATCAGAAACGTTTCTACCAATCCCTCAATGGAGAGATTGCAATGAACCACTCAGCATCTGTCAGAGAAGAAACAGTGCAGTTCTGGGCGCAGCTATGGGACAACCCAAAGAAATACAACAAGAATGCAGCTTGGATAAAGGAGGTAGATAAGAATAAAAAAAAAGCTGAAATGAAAGAACTTGTAATAACAGCAGAAATAGTGGAGAAAAAGGCAAGGAAGATGAAGAATTAGCACCAGGTGAAGATGAAATGTATGGTTTTTGGTTGAAACATCTGACTGCTCTACACCCACTCATTGCCAAGCAGTTTAACAACGTACTACAAGGAGGTGAAATTGAAGATTGGTTAACATCTGGCAAAATCTACCTGATAATGAAAAATCCAACAAAAGGGGCAGTACCAGGCAACTACAGACTAACTACCTGCTTATTAACAACTTTCAAATTGCTAACTGGTGTTGTAGCTGATGCAGTCCAACATCATCTAATTGAAAACAAGCTCTTTCCATCTAAGCAGAAAGGAAACCGCCCAAACAGCAGAGGAACAAAAGACCAGCTCCTAAAGATGATTTTGGAAAACTGCAGAAGAAGAAAGACCAACTTGAATGTAGTTTGGATTGATTACAAGAAGGCATTTGACTCCCTGCCACATGACTAGATAATCAAGTGCCTAGAAATAACAGGAGTCAGTAGAAAGATCAGAAGCTTTGTGCAAAGATCAATGGCACAATGGAAGATACAGTTGCTGGACAATGGTGATAGACTGGGAGAGGTTAATATCAAGAGAGGAATCTTTCAAGGAGACTCACTATCACCGCTACTGTTTGTCATTGCATTGATTCCTCTGTCAACAATACTGAACAAGTCAGGTCATGGCTATCTATCATCAAAAACATCTGCCAGGCTATCCCACCTTCTTTACATGGACGATTTGAAGCTGATCACTACAAATACCTGGGCAACCTTCAAGCTGACAACATTAAGCACATTGAAGTCAAGAAAAAGGTTAGCAGTGAATACATCATGAGAGTGAAGAAGATAGTCCAAACTCAGTGAAGGAAATACCATCAAGGCAATTAACACCTGGGCAATTCCAGTAATTAGATACACAGCTGGAATAGCAGACAGGCTTTCCCACCTCCTTTACATGGATGATCTTGAGCTGTATGGAAAAAACCCATCTGAAATGGAATCGATGCTCAACACTGTCCAAATATACAGCCAAGATATTGCAATGGAGTTTGGATTGGAGAAATGGTCCACCCTAACCATCAACAAGGGAAAAATAGTGAAAACTGAAGGAATCAAGATGCCCAATGGAAATAACATCAAGAGTCTGATGAAGAAGATCACTACAAATACCTGGGCATCCTTCTGGCACACTGAAGTCAAGAAGAAGGTTAGTAGTGAATACATCAGAAGAATGAAGGAGATCTTAAAGTCCAAACTCAGTGGAAGAAATACCATCAAGGTGATTAACGGTCATTAGATACACAGCTGGAATAGCAGACAGGACTCAAGCAGAACTAGAAGCCCTAGATAAGAAAACCAGAAAAATATTGACAGTGAATCATGACCTTCATCCACACAGCGATGTTGACAGACTATACTTACCAAGGAGCATAGGCAGGCGTGGAATGTTGCAAGTACACCAGATAGTTGAAGAAGAATAAAGGGCGTTGGAAGAATATCTGAAGGACAGTGAAGAAGATGCACTGAAGCTAGTACACCTTGAAGGCTTACTGAATACCAAAGAGACCAAACTGACCTACAAGAAAGACCAAATGAAGAACAGAAAAAAGACATGGCAAGGCAAAGTATTACATGGCCAGTACACAAAAGAACTAGCAGGCAAAGCAGACAACAAGACTTGGCAGTGGCTAAGAGCAGGAAAGTTGAAGACCTTTTAAGGCACAAGATCGAGCCTTAAAAACAAATGCATACAAAGCCAGAACTGAAAAGACAGCAACAGACAGCAAATGCCGCCTCTGCAAAGAAGCTGAAGAAACTGTGGACCACCTAGTTAGCTGCTGCAAGAAGATCGCACAGACTGACTACAAACAACGGCATGACAAAGTAGCAATAATGTTGCATTGGAATATCTGCAAGAAATACTATTTGCCTGCAAGCAAGAACTGGTGGGACCACAAAACAGACAAAGTAATAGAAAATGAAGAAGCTAAAGTGCTCTGGGACTTTAGAATTCAAACAGACAAGCACCTGCCACACAACACCCCAGACTTAACAATTGTTGATAAGAAAGACAAAAAAGTCTGGATAGTGGACATTGCAGTACATGGAGACAGCAGAAGAGAAGAGAAAGAGCTGGAGAAGATCACAAAATACAAAGACCTGCAAATAGAAATAGAATGACTGTGGCAAAAGAAAGCAAAGATAGTACCAATAATAATAGGTGCAATCCCAGAACATCTGGAGTACCACTTGAAGACCATAGGCATTGAAAAAAGTCAATTGCAAAAGGCAGCTTTACTTGGAACAGCTTACATCCTGCGATGATAACCTTTAACACCATCAAACAACAGCATCTGCCTATCCCAGGTCCTTGGGAAGGACTCAATAGGTGGATAAGAATGCCACATCCAGTCTAAACATCTGGCTGACTGTGCAACAAACAACAATAATTTAACAATTTAATAAGTACCCCTACAGACCAACCCCAATTCAATAGCAATGACAGTGAAGCATCAAAGGCCCTATGAGCTCTGTCTTTGTAGCTTCCCTGAAAGATTCCAAAGTAGGGATGGCGTACCACAAGATGGGGGCTACTGCAACCCCCCTCCCTGTTTCTGCCTCCCCCCACTCGCCCCATGCATATATACTTTGAAATACAGTGGTACCTCGGGATACGAACGCCTCTACTAACGAACTTTTCGGGTTACGACCAGCTCCGGCCGCAAAAATTTACCTCGATGTGCTAACTCCGCCTCAGGGTACGGCCATTTTTCTGCCCTGACACGTGGTCCGCGGCCATTTTTCTGCCCCTGACACGTCCGTGGCCATTTTCCTGCGGCGTGGCGCCTGGCCGTTTTCCTGCCGCGCAGCGCGGTGCCCGGCCGTTCTCCTGCCGCACAGCGCCTGGCCGTTCTCCTGCCGCGCTGCGCCGCGCCCGGCCGTACTCCCGCTGCGTTACGCCCAGCCGTACTCCCGCCACGTCGCGCCCGGCCGTTCTCCCGCCGCGCTGTGCCTGGCCTTTTTCCCGCCGCGCCCGGCCGTTCTCCCGCCGTGCCACGCCCGGCCTTTTTCCTGCCGCGCCGCACCCGGCCTTTTTCCCGCCGCACCGCGCCCGGCCGTTCTCCCGCCCCTGAAGCGTGGTCCGCGGACACCAGAATGGATTAACGGTAATTACATTGAACCTTATGGGAAAATTTGCTTCGGGGTGCAACCAAATTCGGAGGGCGGAACGGATTAACCGGATTTACATTGAACCCTATGGGGAAATTTGCGTCGGGTTACGACTAACTCGGGATACGCCCAGAGTCACGGAACGGATTAAGTTCGTATCCCGAGGTACCACTGTATATATTTTTGACTACAGTTCAAATAAGTATATTTTATACAATGTAAATAATTAAAATATAGTTCTGTTGAAAGACCTATACAGTATTTAAATGTTCGTGCATGGCTTTCTTTACCCATGTAGTTTACATTAGCTGACATTTTAATTAATTTCATTTAATTAACTGATTAGAAGTTGCTTTTGATCTTGTCAGTTTGTGCACATTCTTTGTGTTTTCATGAAAATGTTGCAGTCTGCTATGTTTATGTGTGTTCAGTAGTCAACTTGCTTCACTTTTGATTTCCAGACGTATATTAAATGTGTGTGGACATATCATGGAGGTATATTGTGCCTGTGCTTTAAGCCATGAAGGAAAGGCACTTTCTTTGACTTACCTCAGCCAAAATGGACGTTCAGTGAACTTCTTTGATCTTGTCTTCAGAGGAATTGGGACACATACTCCTTTAACATTGTTGTGAGTTTAATGATCATCCTGTTTTCAGAATCTGTTCTCAGTATGCATTTTGCAAGCTGACAGAAGGGAACATTTTAGAGATAAGAGAAGAACAAATTGTTGCAGCTAAATCTGAGTGATGATATGTGTATTTTTGCGATGGATTGTTGTATTTGCGATTTGCTGGCTTCTGCCTGTAATAAAGTTTTATCTATCTTGCATTTGAAACGGTTTTCTCTTGTTTCTTCAGAATGGCACTGAATTGTGAAAGGTTGTCATTGGGTTACCATGACCTATAATTTACTTGCTTATTATTAGAAATATTTATTTTTAAAACCATACAATAAAATCACCATAAAATAAAGAACAAAGCAAAACAATTTAAAGCAAGCCAGAACTATGTAAAATCTATCAGTGACCCAACAAAATAATAATCTACATCTCTAAAATTCTGAAGAATGGAGCCAGTATTCCCCCTCCAGATAGGGGGTCCATAGTCAGAGTACTATCACAGTAAGGGCTCTGTACTCCTTAACCCACCTAGCTTGATTTGGTTTTAAACTGATTGTACAGGTTACCTGTCTGGGGATAACAATGCATGGAAAAGATTTCCAAACTCCTTGGAAAAGTACCTATACAACTGTGGTGAATTACTCCATGGATTGAAAATACATGGCTTGGTCTAAGATTTGGAGAAAGGATCGGTTTGACATTCCCAAAATTTTAGATAATTACAAGTTTGAAAGTTATAATGTATTGGTTCACAGGTCCCCACAAATTTTGATTCTTACCAGCATTTTCAGCACCGAGAGCTTCCTAAAACTCAGCATGGCAGCATGGGTGAATGACCATTTGTCTGCTGAATTCAGCATTTGGAAGAATGAGAGATGCTTATATCTGTGCTGTTAAGCTGAGTTTGCAAAGCAAACTTCTTTGGCATGCCTCAAAGTTCTGCACAAGGTTAAAATTGACAGCGTATGGGGCATTCACAGGATTGAAAGAGGATTGTGAAAGAGGATGGTGAATGTAGACACTTTCATTTTGCAAAATAACCTGCACATAAAAATGTATAATTAGATTTAGAATACTACAATAGTTTTGTGCATGCATTCAGACTGGAGTAATAATGCTCAGATCCAGTAAGGTTCATCTACCAGTTTCTAAAGGTAGCAAACACAATTCTGAGAAGTCTGCTAATCAGCCTTGTCCCCTTTTGTCTTCTACATCTGGTAATCTGTTTCTAAGCATGGCCTTTGTATTTTCCTGTCACAACTAATAGACTTACTAATATGACTCAGGCAAGAAGAGGGCCAAACTGAACATACAGAGAAGTACTGTAAGTATCCTATGGTTCTGCTTCGAAGAAGTTCTGCTAATTGAAGCTTATGTTGTTAGCATAACTCTTAATGTGGTGCTCAGTTAGGTCCATATGCTAAGGCTGGCAATCTTTAATCCCTGGTTAAAATTTGCATTTTGTCTAATGGCTTACTTCCAGTGATAATCTTTTACAAATTTCAGTTGACCTGAAATTTATCCTGCTAGATAAACTGCTAGATAAACTGCTGACTTATTGTCTCCAGGGTTTTTGCTCTGCATGGGCTATGATTGAGCTAGACTGCTCCTTAAACACCGGGTTCTGCACAATGATTTGCAAAATAAATTTAATCTGACTCCTAATGCTGTTAGGTCCTAGACGGTGAATCTGAGCTTGCAACCAGCTAAATATTTTTCTACCTGGGAACTGCCTAACCACCACAGAACATTCTCTCAAGCTAGATTTATTGTTTTTCCAAATGCTGGAACCAGGCTTAATAAGAGCCCCCTATGAGGAGCATATCCTGTTTTACTGCAGATTTTTATAGGGCAACTTATCCTGTTTTACTGCAGATTTCTATAGGGATCTGTGAAGTGAATTTATCATGCCCCTTTTAATAAACGTTCCTTTCCCCATGAAACTGTTAATCCATCTCTCTCTCTTAGTATTGTAATCTACTACTGTATTGCCACACCTTGCTGGGCTAGAAATTCACATCATGTTTATATAACGTCTCAGCACTCACAGCAATAATTTTGAAAACTTTACAAGATAAATCCCCACATTGATTATGTGGGGAGGGATTGGCAATGAGAAGTGCTCTCATGCTGGAAGTGGAGGGGACTCAATTTCCTTAGCCACTGTTGTGCAACGCCAACAAGTCAGTAGTATGCTGAAGCACATCTGTCCATCACTAGTGCTGTACATGAAGAATATAACAGGAAAAGAAAAACTGAAAAGCGCTATGAAAAACAGAGATTAATTATTAGTGGGAACTATAAGAGGACTGAGCAGTAGTCTAAGTAATTTACCTGATTTAAACTGCTCCTCACTTTATACTGAAGGGAATTCAATAATTAATTAATGCAATCTCAGCTAAAGCAAAAATGTCCCTTCCAAATTGATACAGCATTGGTTGCTCCAGTCTCCATGTTTGGTGTGGGGTAGGAAGTTAAGAAAAATAGTTTTTCCATTTCATTGTAGAAGGAGAGCTGTATTCGTCTATGGTAGCTAAAAATCAGAAGGAATCTGGTAGTAGCTTTTCAGACTAATGAAAATTATTAAAAGGTGTAAGTATTTGTGAAATGCAGCTTACTTACTCAGATGCATGGCGTGGCTTAAGTGATATAGGGTTTAAATTGGGGTGACGCGGGAGGGGGAAGTGAGGGGAAAATAGGGTGGTTATGCTTATGCAGATTACATATGAGAAACATTAAAAGTACCTTATGAATTAGCAGTTGTAATGAATTAAAACTCATTGTGTTTTTTGAGACCTGAGATGACCTGAAACATTTTGATGTATGTAAGTTCAATAATCTCTTGCTTGATTGTGCTGGTAAAATCCAAAACAGCTATTTTGAAATCCATAATGGAGTGTCCTGGGAGGTTAAAATGCTCTGCTTACTGTATTACTTTATCTTTGTTTTGAGTCCTGATATCAAATTTGTGTTCATTAATACTTTTGTACAAAGTCTGGTCAATGTAGAACCAGAGGGGGCAGATGATCACATATAGCACTTTAGAGGAAGAGCATGTGAAAGCACCTCTAAACTTGTGTGTGAAGTTGTGGTGGTGCTATTGGTGTAAACACGGGGCAAAGTAGACACCTGGGTTTGTTGCAGGGTCTTGTCCCCATGTTAGCATCATGGTTACGTTGCTTTATATTGCTTGAGAGAATCTGCTTAAATTTAGGTGGTTGGGTGTATGAAAGTAGGCCCCGCCCCACAGTGTCTGAAATATGGGCCGTGTCATTGTCCAATATGGGTTGTAACTTCTTATTAATATATTTGAATGGCTTGTGTTGTGAGATGTAGGTGATAACCAATAGTGTTCTGTTCTGTTTTTGTGGTCTGTCTTTTAATAGGTCTCCCTGGGAATCAATTTGGCTCTTGATTTGTCTGTTGACCTAGTTGGGTAGGTAGTTCAGACTCCTGAATGCCTGGTTTAATTCCATCAACTGAGCATCTCTGTCAAGTGGGTCAGAACAAATGCGATTGTAGCACAGAGCCTGGCTCTACTGTTGATCAGGGTCTGATCCTGACTGCTTGTGGAACTGACGTGAAATAAGAGTGTCCATATTGGACATCTGTCAGATTAGCTTTTTTTTATAATTTAGACTATGATTCTGGAATCAGTTTGGGGAAAATAATTATCTCTGTGAAGTTAATTGCACTAGGTGAATGGTCTAAGAAACGTTTTTCAGGTATAATCTCAACATTCTACTTTGAGTTTTCATGTTGCAAAAACAATTTCTTTTCCTGAAGTACTTGTGTAGGAACAGGAGATCTAGAAAAGTAACAGACTGTGTAATCCTTCAAAAATATGAATCTTTGGGGGTCTCACCCACAGCTGTGCTGTTTGGTGCACTCAAAGATCCAATTTTTATTCAGAGCTCTCAGGTATTTCCCTTTCTCTTGACTAAAGACAGTCTGCCCCCTTGAACTTTCAGAACAGGGCCAACTCAAACTACATGCATTAAATAATCATTTTCCTTTTTCTGGGCCTTTGAAAATTGGAGCAACTAATTTTCATTAGTTCATTAGTTTACTCATTCATTACCTGAATGATGAATAGGAACAATTTAGAAGTTAGAGAAGCACCACCAGATGGGAATATGGCAAATAAGAGAAGATTTGATACAAGGGGTAACGTAGTGTCAGCCCTGCTGAAATCATGTTTCATCAAAATACAGATGTTAGTTTTGGTATGAAGATAATAGAAGGAGCTACCGTAGGCTAGTTGTGAATATTTAAAAAGTGGAGAAAGGAGCTTTATGTACTTATTCAAGCTGTTTGGAAAAAAAAAAAAGAGAATGCAGAAATCAAGGATAACTACATTCATAGAAGTTTTTCTGTTCAGTTGTTTTAGGAATAAAGAGATGATTCTCCAACTTTGATATTAAATTTCATGTAAATTATTCCCATAGCCATTATTAGCATATACCAAAGCAAACCTGTCTGTTTGCCATGAACTTAAAAGAATATTAATTAGTAAAATAAAGATTATTTGAGTATTTTTCCAACGTTTCCCTGCTATTAAAAAATGCCACCAAACATAAAAAGGCTTTTATCTCTCTTGTACTTCTATTGGAGAGAATAGCATATGCTCATTATCGTTTGTATTTTCCTTGTATGATAGATCAAATGATTGTTAATTTCATTATAAAGCAATTTTCTCATACTGCAATGGTGAAAAGTGATTGAATGAATGAATGGATTTGTGTTCTGCTGCAGTCAAAATACACTCTCAACGATCTCTCTTTGTAGTTCCAGATGGCAACATTAATGTATTTTCTAAATCTTGCCTCTGATTAATCTATATTCTTAATAATTCATTCCCAAATGCTGATCTGAGATGCAGTTTGGAAACAAAATGCCTGCTATTTTTTGAAATTCCAGCTTCCTCAAATGTGGTTAATATTGTTTAGTAGTCATCATATGCTTCTGTATTTCATCATACATTCTATATCTTTAGATGTCCTACTTTGAGTTTGACTTAGTAGATATTTATATTTCTCACAATTTGGAGGATCTTGATTCACTGTTGGAATTACAATGCAAATTATAAATCATTGCAGCAATTGGAGATTTAATTCAATGGATTAATCATATAATGACAACTCCCATTGTTTCTCACTGTTGGCCTATCTGGGTGAGGTTGTTGGGAACTGTAATCCAATATCATTGGGAGGCCATAAATTGCTTTCTTGCTGTATAACTGCCCCAACGTGGATGTGTTAATGATGTCACCAGGAGCCAGGCCCCATTCAAAGGATGTTATCTTATATAATATCAAATCATTCACATGTCATTGGACATGTAAATCTGGCAGTGATAGAGGCATATCTATCTATAAGAGTTCCCTTGTGAAGTTGCAGATTTGACAGCTGTACATGCTACATGCAGTTTTTGGTTTTTACACAGAGGCTATAGTCTCTGCTCTAAAACTGCTTATAATTTTAAAACCGTTTAAATTGCGTATCTTGTAATATTGTAGGTAGGTAGATCTTTAACATTCAGATAAAGCATATATCTTTGCACCTTGTCCTTCACTTTTATGAAATAGTTAATTTTCTTGATCACTGTTCACTGTTTCTGAGAATGATAGTTCATCCAATTTTGGATTTTATTTTAGCAAGCTGAAGTGAAGTAATTATTTGATAAAGGAGAGTTTGATAGAGTTGAGCTAAACTTAGTTTAAACCAACCCTTGCAAATGACAGGAAAGCTACCCATGCTATTTTGTCATAAAATATAAGCTTGAGCAGGTCAGCCCAACTGGGAAGCCTTCTCAGAAACTAACTTACACCTGACAGAGGAATAGCATATTCCAGCAGGAGTGACCTTATGGAAATGAATCTCCTGTAAAAAGAAGAGCTACAGTTCTCAGAGCTATTGGAATCTTACTTTTCACAAAAAGGTTTAACGGGTTGACCTATCCACACACCATAAATGTATGTAGCTGGAGGGGGGTGGATTAAGACTAGTCTCTCTTTGTCTGGGAATATTATGTTGCCATCTAGCGGAGATGAATATGCTTGCTCCTTACAGACACTTATTTCATGTCTCAGTCTCTGAAACAGAGTAAAAGTGCTATGGGATCAAAAAACATCAACTGTATATATAGTGATAAATCCATTATTAATTTAGCAGGAGAGGCAGAAGTGAACTGACATATCCAGGATATTGTTTAGCCTGTAAGAAACTGAGTTGCATTATCATTAATCTTGTGTAAAAACTTGTATATTAGTTTTTGAATGTTTAATTCCAACTATATTAGGTAATATTGAAGATAAATGCTTTGTGTGACAAAGAATATTGATGTATATGATATTTATTACCATTTTTATTACCATTATTTCCATTTATTACATTTTTGAAGGAAAAAATTCTTAGTCATAACAAATATTTAAAAAAAAAATACCCAGGGTGTGCATTGTAGATGAACATACTTTAATATTACAGTAGACATGAAATACAATTTGTAAAACCTTAATTTATTTAAGTCAAAGTTTTGAGAATATGTAATTCGTTTCAGGAAGAAGAAAAATGTATGAGATTCTCTCTCTCCCCCCTCCCACCCCACCCAATTTCTTAAAAATCACACAAGAAAATGTTGGGTTTTTAACTTCTGTTTGCTTCTGAAGGCAGCAGCTGACATGGAGACTGAGAAGTAGCTTTTTAAACAGTATGCTCTGTTTATTTGTCAGAGGACCTGTCCCTTATTTCAACAAGTGATAGAGCAGCTATCCAGGGAAGTTATTTGTTCTTTGGGGGAAAAAAGTTCTCACTAGAATGTGAGATCAAAATACTGTATGCTGTCTGTGACTGCTGAAAGTAAAAGCATTTTGGAAGCACAGCAGCAAAACAAGTTCTGGTCTTCCATTATTGAATTCACGTCATGGGCTTCTTGTTGCTGCTGGTTTCCAAGGCTACTGAAGTAGCAAATACAGAACAAGCCTTGATATTCATCCCTAAATTAGACACACTATCAGTCTTGTGTTTTATTATGCTTAAGAGTATATTAGAAATCCAGAAATTCTTTAAAAATTCCCCTCTCCTTCCCACTCAAGTTTTTAGGTCATGAAGAGTCTCAGAAATGTGTGATTGAAATCATCTACCCCTAACCAAGATTTTGAGATGGGGGGGAGAATTTGTCTCAAATGTCACAAATTGCTTTTGTGGTATAATGAAGTGTTGGGGTCACGACTACTCTATGGCCCTTGAATTGAATCTCACAATTTGTCAGTGAAACATATAAAATGAAGTAAGCTTAATATATAGGGAAATAAGAAAATCTGAATAAAAATAGGTAGCAGAATGCAGACTATTGTTTCTTTTCCCCAGTAGTCCAGTAAGGATTTCGAGAATTCTTTTTGGAAAATATGTGTTTTTATTCAAGGTCATCAGCACAGGTGCATATTTTATCTCCACTAGATCACCTACTTTATTTATGTCAAATTTGCAGAGTTCTAGGGGTTTTCATTTTTCATTACTGAAAATGTGTATTTTCCACTACCACTGTGTTCACATTCTTGCACTCTAATACTACAGGTTTGTCTGGTTCATTGACACATAAAAGTGATTATAGGTATTCAGTGCACCACATGCCTGAGCCCTTTAGTTTGTTTAAAGTGGTTTTGGGAAGAATGATATAATTAAAACTGCTGTAGGCATCTAAGGAATAACTCCATTCCCTTGTCTTGTTTAAAACATATGGAAAAGAAGATAAGTAGAACATTATTTTATATCTTTACTTAAAGCATACAGTATATGTCCTATTCTTCAGCCATAAGTGCATCCAGAGAAGCTTATAGTCAACATAATCAAGACTTACAGTCTTTATATATAGGAATTTTTAAAAGAATGGTGAAAGACAGAAATACCATAAGCTAAGCAAAAGTGGAAAATTATTTCAGTGATAAAAATAAGAAGCCTGCGAATTAGAAGTTTAAGAAGTCCCAAGGAAGTATAACAAGTGTTTTTAAAAAATGGGCCGTATGACAGAGGTAGCTTGAGAGTGGTCATAGAGATGGAAAGGGAAGAAAATTGATAAGACAGATACGTCAATAGCCATAAACAATGAGAACGTTAAAAAGGATAGATCTTTGAAAGTGATGGGAAACCAGTGAAAGAATTTAATCCGAGGTGAAGTAAATGCACTGCAGTGGGAAGAACTATGACCATCTGGAGAGTGATAATATTGTAGGAAGGAAAGACCAGCAAGGCTGACCCATTATGCATTTGTATTTTCTAAAGTTGCTGGAGAACCATCCATAAATGTTTGTTTTTTGGTGTTTGAAATTTTCCAGTATGCCTTTCCTATCACCATGGATTCACCACCCCCTAGTGGTGAAGTTTAATATACAAGTCATGCTATTACTTTTGGTCAAGCTCAGTGAAAATGAAAGCACTTCTGGGTCATGTAGAAAACACAGATTGCCCTGAATAGATTTGTAAATATGTTTACAGAAATAACAACCATGCATTTCTTCCTATTTTGAATTTCTGCTGCATTCCAGACAAGCCCATTATGTGGATATATATTAGTTGTCTGCTTGTTATTTGGCTTTAAAATACCATAACCCAGTCATTCCATTTAAAAGGACTCAAAGGGAATGGGAAACAGCAAGTCGTATACCAAATCCAATAATAATAATTGTGTTGTTTAATTAAATAATATAATCTTCATTTTATATTTTTATTCTTAGAATCTTAGTAATAATTTCAATCAAAAGTAAAAGAGTTTCCCATGAAACTTGAAAGAGACGGTATTAGATGGGTCTTCTAGATTGGAAATTTCCAAAACACGATACACCAATTGATAAGGTCAATGTACACATGATTCAGCTGGTTTAGACCAGGGGTCCTCAAACTCTTCAGCTCATTCACCTCTTCATGATGTTTCAGATTGTTCTGCGACCCCCAAATATTTATTATGTGGAGGCAGCAGAATAGAAGAAAAAGAACTGGAGAAAATCACAAACTACAAAGACCTGCAAATAGAAATAGAATGACTGTGGCAAAAGAAAGCAAATATAGTACTAATAGTGATAGATGCCTTGGGTACAATTCCAAAACATCTGGAGTACTTTGAAGACCTTGCCATTGACAAAATCACCAGTCAATTGCAAAAAGCAACTTTACTTGGAACAGCTTACATCCTGCAACAATACCTTTAACACCATCAAACAACAACATCTGCCTATTGCAGGTCCTTGGAAAGGACTCGATAGGTGGATAAAAATGCCAAATCCAGTCTAAACATCTGGCTGACTGTACGACCAGCAACAACAACAGCAGCAATAATAACATATACCCCTTGGATAGTCCCATCAACCCGTTGAGGGTTGATATCAACCACTTTGGGGAACCCTGGTTTAGATTGTCACACCAAAATATAGTTTGATCCTTTCCCTGAGTTTCTGCACATGGAGAGCCACAGACATGATCCTGGAGAAAATATCTGCCATTGTCACAAATATTCTTCTCCCACTCCTTCACAAAACATTTCTTCCTCAAAGGACATGTTTCAGTCAGGCCATGGATCATCAGAACTAGTTCTTCCATGCATGAACATTTTACAAATCCCTAGTTCATCCACCACTATTTTAATAGCACTTTCTTCAGTCTCCCATAATTGTTTTTACAGTTTTCTTATGCCATACCAAACAATATTTTTAATAGCTTTGCTGGAGGGAGTTCTGCAAATTGGCAATATATTATTTAAGTTTCTGAATGGGAAAAGTCACTTACAATGGATTCTTTTGAGTTTAGATTTTGAAGACTACTTAACACAATGTATAGGTTTATTTATATAATGAGAGCATGAGCAATGTCTCCACTTTAGATTATTCTTGTCTGAAAAGTCCTATAGGAATGTTTAAAAGAGCGAGGTATGTTTTGTTGTTTCAGTATGTTTTAGAAGAGTCAATTGGAGAAGCAGTTTGATGACCATTGCAGACAATGGACAAGATTGTCTAGAAAGGTGTAAACCTTTATTAGAGGGTTTCATGCTGTTATAGCAGTTTTCTGCAGTAGCAAAGGTTTTGAATCTATGACACTTCAGCTGTCTTTCAGTCCTGTGATTCTATCATCTCGCTCATTAATGTATTCAATGGCATAGGTAGGTGTACTCTATCAGGCCTAATAATATAGTTCCAGCTAAGATCTACTTCATCAATTGATTGTAATTGTAATTCAGTATATGAAGAGTTTTGAATTCTTTTCTGTAAAAATGCTAAACATTTGTAATAGAAATATCATTCAAAATTGTCTGCCATGAATTCTGTTGAGCAAATTACTATACTGTCTCAATTTCTGTTTGTAAAACAGAATATTAAATGTCCCATTCTTACACTGATGAATCTGATAAGATAGCATACTTCAGATTGTAGGCAACAGTTCAATTGAGGTTGTATTTTCCCACACTGTATGAACAAGCCATGGCAAGCCCTGGGCTCACACATTTTACCCTCCCTGGATGTTTACTATAGAAGTAATAGTATCTCCTCCTTGTAAATAAAAAAGAAGGCAAAGACCAGAAGAATAGACTAGCCTGAAGCTTGCTGAGCTTTGTTCTTGTAGTGGAAATTATGGATTTCCATTATATCTGCACTAAGTCAATGCTGTCATTGATTTTTAATGGTGGTGTAAAGAAATTGCATCACATGGGCAAAACTAGCTGGAGATTTAACACATTATCTATATTTGTACATTTTTATATTGTGAGCTAAGAAAAAAGCAAGTTTTTTCCAGTTTGGGAAAGTGTTTTGTGTGTGTCTCCTTAGGCTAAATTTCACATAGAATCTGTAGTTGTTGGCATAGATACTGTATTGCTAAAGCTGGTTAGACTGACAAATTGTGATAATCTGAGTAGAGTTGCTTGGGGGGGGGCATGTTTACTGGATTGCTTTTGCAAATTTGGTAAGCAAATCATACTGTAAGATGCAGTCCTGACTATGCTTCATTGCCCCAGAGGGAATAAGCATACATAGGGCTGCTCTGTTAATCTGATAAATATTGAGTGGGTAGCTGACATTTTCTAAACATGCTATTTTTTTTCCAGATGTGAAAGGACCTGCAACTCATAGACTATCTTGTGGCCAGTCCCCTGATTCAGAAACCATAATATGGGAGACAAAGTACTGTATTCTGACCAATAGCCAGCTTGTGTTGCTGAACAAGGAAAAGGAGGTAAGAAAGAATTCCTTTCTTCTGAGAAGTGTTGAACCCAGGAACATTTGAATAGATTCCAGTTTGTTTGTTTATTTAAAGTATGTATATTTCACTCTTTACCCTGAAAGATTCCCAGACTTCATCTGCTTCTTTATTTCTCCCCCCCCCCCCCAATCCATCTTTCAAGATAGAAATGTCACTGATGGCCAGTTGGCTTCTGGGTGCAATTCTAGGTGCTAGTTATCACCTATAAAGTCCTCCATACGTCTGGCTACTTGAGGGACCACCGTTTTTCATATGTGTTTACCCATCAGGTGAAGTCAGCTGAAGTGGGCATACTCCAGGGTCCTGTCAAATAAACGAAGTCATCTTCTGGGATTCAGGAACTATGCCTTCTCAGTGAGGGCTCCTGCCCTCTGGAATGATATGTCCCCAGAGATCCATACTGCTACCACCTAACTGATTTTTTGCAAATTGTTAAAAACCTGGTTGTTCTCCAGGCTTTGTGTTAGGATGGTGGTCCACCCCCTTTGGGTTTTTTTTTTTTTTTTGCTTTTTTTTTTGGTATCATTTTCATCTTTTGTATTATAGGGTTAGTTATTCCAGTCGGTTGTATTCCCTTTTCTTTGATATATGTTGTTTTCTTTTTGATTCTTTATAATTGTAAGCTGCCTAGAATCGTCGTGGAGTTGGACAGCCTCAAAACTGAAAAATTAAATTAAATTAAATTAAATTAAATTAAATTAAATTAAATTAAATTAAATTAAATTAAATTGACATTTATAGCCACCATTAAATGATGCATTTCAGCAAAGCAAATGTTATCAGTATTCTTTTCCTAACATTTTGAATGATATTTTTAATTATGATATTATAAAATATTGCATAATTCTTATATTTTAAATCCAACAATTATCTATATTTTATGTTGTAAATACTCTTCTTTTTTCATGTTTTGAATCAAATGCTATGGAAGCAAAATAAAGAGAGAAAAGATTGGCAATATCTTGGCAGCAGTTAAAAAAAGATTATAGATATTATTGTCATTCTCTAGTTTATAATTCTTTTTCTTATTAGACATTAATAGATTTCTACATAAAGAGACCTGAACAGTATGCTGGCCATTTGAGCTGCTGAACTGAATGATACAGAGAAAAGATTTAACCTGAAAGACATTTTGAAGTTCCTTAGACAAAGAAGAGATTTTTGCCATGCCTTTGTTCTTTTTCAGCAGCCTAAGCAGCTCTTTCAAAAAGTAGAAAAATGTATTAGTATTGTATTGAAACTGGAAATATGTGAGTCCTTTACAGTTTATGCAATTCTAAAGGACATTTCATTGAATAAAAATAGTACATTTAATCAAAACCAGTTCTAACCTGTTTGTAACAGAAGCTTAAGAGAGGTAGGTTTGGCTCACAAACCATTGACTTGAAAGGAGTGTCAAAATTTACTGGGTATATGCAGCCAAAATTACCATGGAATCCTGCCCCAAGCCATAGGTAACAAGCAGTTAATTCTGCCCAGAAGCAGGGGGTGTAGTCTGAAACTGAATACCATTTTGGGAAACTACTTTATGGGTATTATGCTAGAGGCAGGAACCGCAGGCCAGACAGATAACATGTTCAGGTCTTAAGGGAGAAGCTGGTGTGATGGAGGATGTGTTCAGGAGTCAGCATAGCAGGATTATTTTCTTTGAGAGACAAGTTACTGAGACTGAAGTACAAGTTCTAAGATTTTATGGAGACAGGAGGTGCATTGGACTCTTGAGTAGCATCTGTGCAAGATTTCTGTGTAATACAGTTTGGGCTATAGAGTATGTGTCTTAGTGGGCATGCTTTCTTACTGCTGTCACACTTCTTGTCAGGTTAGGCTTAAAACATTTGAACAAGAATGTAAGAATCCAGGAACTTTGATAAATAATTTATTGTAGAAAAGCTGAGAAGCTATGAATACCTTCAAGTCCCTAGGCCCTGTTGAAATACACCCTAGAATATTGAAGGGACTAGCTGAAGATCACTTGGATCTTCTGTCAGTAATCTTTGAGTCCTGGAGCATTGGGGAGGTGACAGAGAGTTGGAGAAAGCAAATATGGTCCTTCACTTCAGAAAAGAAAGAAAAAAGAAGGTCCAAATAATTATTAAGCATTAATGGGCATCGATATCTGGAAAGATGTTGGAGCAAATGATAAAACTGGCTATTTGTAAAAGTAGCTTAAAGACAGTGTTGTGATTGCTAAGCATCAACATGGCTTTGTCAAAAATAGGTCACATGGGACAAGCCTTGTCTCCTCCTTTGACAAAGTAACTAGTGAATAAGGAGAAGGCTATTCAGCAAAGCGTCTGACAAGGTTCCACATAACATTCTCATTGACAAGCTGTTAAATGTCAGTGCCTGGCACTACAGTAAGGTGGTTCCATAACTGGCTGGGTAACCACATTCAGTGTGTCAGCATTAATGGCTCTATATTGAGTTGGAGAGCAGCGATCAGTATGTCCCTTATGGGCTAAAGATTTCTTGGGGCTAAAATTATTCAACATTTTTACTAATGACCTGGATAATGGGACTGGTTATCAGATTTTCAGATGACAAAAATTGGGGAGAATAGCCAGTATACCAGATAACAGAATGAGATAGCAATCCAATCTGGCAGGTTGGAAGACTGGGCTAAGGGGAGCAAGATGTTCTTCAACAGAGAATAATATAAGGTGTTACATTTAGAATGGAAATATATAGGGCACACAATAAGTTGGGGGATTCATGGCTTGGGAGCACTATATCAGAGAAGGACTTGGGTGTGGTCACTGAAAACAAGCTGAACATGAACCAGCTAGAAGGACTAATGCAGTTAAGTTGCATTAGAAGAAGCATTGTATCAAAGAGACATGAAGTCCTTATTCCCCACTACTCTCCATTGGTGAGACCATACCTGAAATATTGTGTATGATTCTGGCACCATGTAGCCGGAAGGATACTGGCAGTTAGAACAGGTTCAGAGAATATGTGTACCTCAGGGTTGAACTGTGGAGTCCTTGGGGCTCTCTGAGCTTGGCTGTTTTCTTGCAAATCCTTCATTCCCCGGCTAGGTAATGAAACGTTTGCAAGAAAACAGCCAAGCTCAGAGAACTCCAGGGACTCCACAGGTTCACAGGAGACTGAGGATGACAGAGATACTAAAGGGACTTGAGGACATGCCCAGTGAAGACAGGCTAAAGGAACTTGGGATGTTCAATCTGGGATAAAGAAGACTAAGGGGAGATTCAGTATCAGTGTTCAAGTACATAAAAGAGTGCCATAGGGAAGATGGTCGGAACCTATTTTCCATAGAAAGTAGAAGAGAAATAATGGGCGTTAAGTTACATCTATCTGTATTTTGTTTAAATATAAGGAAAAACTAGTAAGATCTATACAACTCTGGAACAAGCTACATATGGAGATTGTGAGTCCTCTATCACTGGAGGCTTTATAAGAGGCTAGACAACCACTTTTTGTGGATACTGAATTGCTTTTCCTACACACTGCAGAGAGTTGGACTAGATGATCCTTGTGGTTCCTTCCATTTCTACAGTTTACACCAACTTCAGTGTATTAGAACCGGGTTCTTTGTTTTTTGTTCATTTATTTCAAAGGCTTTTATGCCACTTTAATCATATAGCCATAAGCAATTTACAGCATAATATACAATATGTATAATACATTACGGCAAATCAGAAATTACCAAAATTATCAGACATATCAGTACCAATGAATACTATTAACTACTACTATTACTACTACGAATAATAACAGTAATAGTAATAATAATATAAAATCAGAACACCAAGCAGCTAGATTACATTTCTCATCCTCATCTCAGTCCCCAAATGCACATTTAAAAGCCACATTTTTAAAAAGTGAAATATAGTGAAATTGAAGTTCATATTTTGCATCTCTTTCTCCACCTGAGCTATGCAATGGGCTGGATAGCCTCTAGGCAGGAGGCCTGGGTACCATCTGTCTTTGTTTTAGCAATGAACAGATTTATATCTGGTTGATTTTGTCTAACTACATGAGAACTAACTTCAAAGGTGCAAGCCCTGTGGCTCAAATAGAAATGTCAGTTTAAGAGTCATAATGTCCTTCCAAGCAAGCCTCTGGAGGGAGAAAGGGGGCTAGTAAAAAAGAAGTAAAATATTAAGAAACAATTATAGTTACTGTATTTTGATAATAATCAAATATTTACATATATGATTTTTGTAACTCAAACCTTTGGTCTTGATGCAGTGTAGGCCCCCATATCTACAATTCCATAATTCAGTTATTTCTTGGAAGATTGATTGATTGGATTTTTATCCCACCTTTATTATATATTAACTATATATATATAGTTATTATATTATAAATAACTCAAGGTGGTGAACATACCTAATATTCCTTCTTCCTTCTGTTTTCCCCACAACAACCCTGTGAGGTGAGTTGGGCTGCGAGAGAGTGACTGGCCCAAAGTTACTGGCTTTATGCCTAAGATGGGACTGGAACTCACAATCTCCTGCTTTCTAGCCTGGAGCCTTAACCACTACACCAAACAATTGGAAGCTGTAAATAAATGGTGAAAAAGTAGAACAAGAAGATGGATATGTATATCATTGTAGAATGTTTACTACAAGTTGGAAAATAAATTGAGATATTTTAAGATGCACAAATTCAGATAGAAAAGTAAATGGCTAGTACGTTATGTTTGTGAGGAATTAATGTTTGTCGAAAGATAGGACTATCATATCTGGCCTGCAAAACTTTGAATGACCACTAGATAGCAGAAGAAAGTCCCCAATGTTTCTTTTTTGCCATCTAGCAGTCATCCAGATGTTTGCAGCCCTTTCAAAAGAAGTGTCAATAGCTATGTATAAGCTCATGCTTTTGCCTGCTCTGCTATAATAGAGCTACCGGATCTGGCCTGCAAAAATTCTGCTCTGCTATAATAGAGCTACCGGATCTGGCACAGCAAAAATTCTCACTTTTTGCTGTGATCTGGCAGTCATCCGGATTGTTGTAGTCCAGCTCTGATTGTCTTAGTAATAAGGAAATTAGAGTTGGCTATGTGAATTGAAACATAAAAGTAAGTTGAATGCAGTGGAACTGAGTTATTTAAAAAGTATGCATGGTGAATGGGCGATGAATGATTATGGATTGAATACCAAAGAGAGTGAACAGTACAAAAGAAGTACTTTGAGGTAGAGATAATGAATGAGGATCAAACTGTAAAACAAGAAAGGGGAATACCAAGAAAGTCATGATTAAATGGAGTTGATGAGTTCCTCATTAAGAGAGGTGAAAAGTTTAAAGAATAAAATGCATTGTATGGATTACTGTATGAAGATGTATACAAATAGTGTTGATGTTCAGTAGATTTAGCTAGATTATTTCCTTTTTTCCCCTGTTATCACCATCCTACAGTTTCTTTCCTTACTATTTTTTACTCTTGTTTTTGGTGCTTACAGTGTTGCTTATCCTGAAAGGGAATAGCATGACAGTCATATTTGTGTGTATAGAAATATGCTATATGGTTATTTAAAAAAAAAAAAACAGTACGAGCAAACCTTGCTTAACTTGCAGATGATGTGACTGTAATAGTTTGTATCACCACAGTTGGTCTATAAACAAGACTGGCCATATAATTATGCAAGTGCTACAGTTGCTACAGGCAATAGAAGTGTATTTTTAGCTCTTTATAACTTATTTTAGATTGATTTGGTTTAGTGGTTAAGGCACCAGGTTAGAAACCAGGAGACTCTGAGTTCTAGTCCTGCCTTAGGCATAAAGCCAGTTGGGTGACCTTGGGTCACTCTCTATCAGCTGTAGGAAGCAATCAAGGGCAAACCACTTCTGAAATCTTGTTGTGAGAACTGCAGAGACTTGTCCAGGCAGTCACCAGGAGTCAACACTGTCTCGAAGGCTATATAGGTAGTCCTCATTTAGTGACTGCCTTGTTTAATGACCATTTGCAGTTATGACAGTGATGAAAAAGTAACTTTATGACCAATCCTCGCATTTACGACTTTTGTAGGTCTGTAAAGCAAAGGAAGGCTGAAGTAAGATCATATGCACAGTTACAGCTTCACTTAGTGACTGCTTCACTTAATGATCAAGTTGCTGGTCCCAATTGTGGTCGCTAAGTGAGGACTACCTGTATATATATTCTTTTATATTTTTATGCTTCTTTTTAAAAACTGTGACCATAATAAAGACTGATTGATCAACTGATCGTTAAGTTTCCTGGTAATTTTTCACATTGCACTTAAACCTTACATCTGTTTCAGACTGAAAGTAATTATCTGGAATTATATGGCAGAAAAGGGAGACATGGTTATCAAAGTATCTTGTATTCAGCAGAAACCTGCCAATGAGTTCATTCCTAGTATGTGCAATAGAAGAGCAGGAAGTACTTAAAAAAAATAGAATTATATGTATAATGAAATTTAGAATAATTGAATGAAAGCTTCTTTAAAATCTCAGTCCTGTAATTAATTGAGTATGTCAGTAATTACATAATTACTTAGACATTTGTTTCAGCTGCCGTGCTGGTCCTTGATGCTAAATGTGGGAGAAGTATAAGCTTTTGATGCTAAATGTGTCTTGAGAAAGTATAAGATTTTGACTTCTGATAAGAATTGCAACACATACCTTTGGTCTTTCCAGAAAATGGCTTTTTATCTTTGTTGAGAGGTGAATAATCTGCTGCATGGAATCCAAACACCTTTTTTCTTTTACAAGGTAGAATTGCATTGTCAACATATTGCATTATCCCAGCACTTAAATAATATCTCACTGATAAGAAGATGCAGAATCCACCAACACAGTTGTTCTTGGACAGCAGTAAGAGAGATGTGAAGCATTTTGGATTTGAAGGGAGAAAGATGCTTTAGAGCAGCGGTCCCCAACCTTTTTGGCACTAGGGACCGGTTTCATGGAAGACAATTTTTCCACGGACCCGGGGGTGGTGGTTTCGGGATGATTCAAGCAATAGGGTTTTGATATGAATGTGCAAGCAATTGATTTATTATAGTCTCTGTGCAGTCAAACCTCTCTGCTAATGATAATCTGTATTTGCAGCCGCTCCCCAGTGCTAGCATCACCGCCTCAGCTCCACCTCAGATCATCAGGCATTAGATTCTCATAAAGAGCACGCAACCTAGATCCTTCTCACACGCAGTTCAGTAGGGTTCGCGCTCCTATGAGAATCTCATGCCGCCGCTGATCTGACAGGAGGTGGAGCTCAGGCGGTAATGCAAGAGATGGGGAGCGACTGTAAATACAGATGAAGCTTTGCTTGCATGCCTGCCACTCACCTCCTGCTGTGTGGCCTGGTTCCTAACAGGCCATGGACTGGTACCGGTCCGTGGCCCGGGGGTTGGGGATCCCTGCTTTAGAGCAAATGTTGGTGTGCATGTAACACCTACTGGCAGCTCTCTAAACCAGACACATCTTTTTGACACTCATAATTTGGCATTCCTAGTGATTATCATGGATAATGTAGCACCTACAGTCTTTGAACTTTTAGCCATTATACATATTGGTTGGAAAGCTGATTTGAATGTTTCTGGCATCTGAAAAGATCCTTTGAGGGCAAATAGAATATAGCCTACCACTTACAAATCAGAAAATTGAGAACAGTAGAGATCTGCTTTTTTCCCCAACTGCTTTTCTTGCCAACCATGCTTCACTCAGGAAATTACTTCTGGCATATTTATTTATACAAAGTGTGAATCAGAATACCAGCACTAGTTTCTTCCCAAATAAAGATCTGCAGTCACTCTATGGTCTAAATCAGAATTATGCATGCAGATTTCCACTTGTGCAAAAGGATTTCCCTTCTCCCCTCACCCCAGAGCAATTTTGGAGGAGATAGGGAGGGGGGCCTGCAAGAGGGAGCCTGTTTTACCAGTGCTAGACAGACAACATTGAGTATTCTATGGGATCTAAGGCCAAGGGACCAAATTGTTCAATCACTCCAGATACAGCCACCAACGAACTGCTAAAACCTGAAAATAACTTTGTGTTGTAATCCATTATATTGAGTCTGATTAGAGCTTGAAACATTTAAAAGTTACTAGAGAAATATTGGCAAGTGGTGAAACAATTATTGGTCAGTTGTAAGCCAGTTCCAATTCATGGTTCACCACTTACTTACCACTCAGTTATTTAGAAGAGGATGCATTAAATTTTTCAGAAATGATTTGGAAAAATGTGTACACTGCTAGAATGCCTTGCTGGATTTTCCATTCATTTGATGCTGAGAAATAAACAAACTGCAAATGAATCTAATCAATAACCTTCATAAATACTATGAAATTACACACACCTGTCTTTTTGAATTTATACTGCCAACAAATATATCTATAACCATAAGTTAAAATGCAGACAATTGTCAAAATTGTGTCCAGCTGGAAACAGACATCTTAGCTAAAATTCCAAATGAAGGAAATAATTAAAGTTCTTGAATAAAATTTCTACACAAGGCAATTATAACTTCTTCATCAGCAACTCTTGGACATCTTGAAAATAGAGGTTTCCCTATGTTTCATGGAGCTATATTGTCATTTCAGGTCACTACTTCTGGATCATGATTTTGAAAATCCTTATCTAACCTTATTTTACAAAAGCTTGTCCTCATGTAATTCGGTTCCTGTGCTTCTTAATCATTTGCTCTTTTTCTAAGTATATTATATATGCAACTCAGCTGGCAGCTCAACTGCCCGAAGGGTGAAGAGAAAATGTCTTGTTTTCTGTACTGCACAGTTGAACGAATAAACTTGAACCATGGTTTGTGTATCAGAAGGCAGCCATGGAAGCTAGACAAAGAGCTGAATTCAGAGTTCAGTATCTGAAATTGCTCATATTACCAACACAAACTCAATATAGGCCACAATCTTGATGGTGGTTGAGCGTGCGTGATTACTGCTTCCACCTCAACCACAACCATTATCCCCACTGATTATATCATGATACATTTTTTTGAAAGAAGAAAATGCAGTTGAAGGAACATATAATTTAGAAAAGGGATCCAGGCTCAGTTCCAGATGGTGTGCTCACCATGTCCAAGGTCTTAGGTACCATCCTAGGCATATAGAGTTAAAACTTGGCTCAGATATCATCTATTAAATAAATATCTGCAACGTGCAATGTGATTCTAGGGCAATAGCAAAGACTTCTGAACCGGAAAAAATAATCTGTGCTTCCAGTTATTTACACTGAAAGCTGAAAATTGTATCATTCCTGTATTCTTTTCATGTACAGGTGGCTGTCGAAGGAGGACAAGAGCAGACAGCAGAGCCTACCAAAGGGCGTTGCCTGCGACGTACAGTGAGTGTTCCTTCAGAGGGTCAGTTTCCTGACTATCCACCAGAGGGAGCTACTAAGCTTGGTAAATTATACAAGAAACTTAATACATAGAGTTCTAAGCTAATATTTCATGTTCAAGAGACCACATCCTGCTGTACTGTAATAGTCTTGTCTGAACTAAAAGCCTTTTAAGAATGTTCCAGGAAAGGGCATATAACAGTGGCATTCTGAATTGATACTGAACTGTTCACTCGCTTTGTGGATTTACCTGAATTAGGAAAGTTCCTGTTATGTTTCTAAGCAGGAAGCTGTTAGAATACTAAAACTACTTTTGAAGTTTACAGCCTCAAGTTTACAGCCATTTATCTCAGCCTTTGGGAATAGCGCAGAATCTTTTTATGGTGGTTTAAAATGTCTCCTGCTATTTGTTGGAGTTGCTTAGTTAAGACTTTAATTTTCTTACAGGCTCATAGCTCTTAGTTTCTGCAAGGACTAGACTGTCATCCAGTATATAGATGTGTGATTTTTACTGTTTTGTATCCCTACTCTGTTTAATATAAGAGCAGTTAATATAAGTAAGTTCATGGTAAATGTGTGCTTATGCCCAAGAGAAAATATTGCAAAGTGTAAAGGAGAATGGGAGAGCTAAAAACTAAGAAGCCCTGGATTATGAGTGGCTTTCCCTCCCTGCATCTTGGTGGCCCAGTGAATAAAGAATTAGTGCCCTTGGCAGTGCCCTTGGAAGGACATGATGGAACCAGTCATGAGTGTTTGGTTTTTTTTTTCATTAATTCACAGGTTTGATTTCTCCATAGGTAAATAGGGATAAGAAAATATTTTTACAGCAGTCCAAATGGCTTCTCCAGCTATAATTACCTAATAGATACAATCAGAGAAAAGTTGGGGGAGAGACATGTTGTTCCTTCTTTTCTTTTCTTTTCTTTTCTTTTCTTTTCTTTTCTTTTCTTTTCTTTTCTTTTCTTTTCTTTTCTTTTCTTTTCTTTGCCTGGTTCATGTAGAAAGTGTAAGGTTGCCCAGGGAGGCATTCTTAATGATGGGTTATGAGTGTGCACTCAGCGCAGTTAAACAATGTATTAAAGACCTGGAAGCCAACAGGACCAGTCTGCTCTACCCAAGAACATTTTTTTGAGCAGTCACACCCCTTTTTACAAACCAGTAAGACACTTACACCACATAACTGTTTCCAAATTCTGAAGAGCACTGACTTGTTTTGGAGGGCTGATACAAAAAAGTCCCCTATGAGCTGAGACCATGCCCCCGTGGACAAGGGGCTACTGAAACTGCAGCTCATGTCCTGCTATGCTTACCCTCTATAAGGATTCAGGGACCTGCCTTATCACTCCTTACCTGGTAAAATACCTGGAAATTCTGATCTTTTTAATGTACAGTTGTTATTAGATCAGTATGATTCAGTTTCCTTGGACGTAGCTAAATTTTGTTACGTGGCTTGTAAAATCAAACAGACTTTGATTGCCCATTAATGAACTCACCACCAATTGTAATATTTTTTATCCTGTTTTGGTTTTACTTTATTTTTATTTTTAATGTTCTGTTTGTAATTCTGGTCAGTGACTGTAATAAAAATTCTATTCTACTAGTGTAAGGTAGAGGTAAGCTGAATCCTGGAAGCTTATGAGAAAAGACATGAGAAAAATAAATGTCCCTTGCTTTACCAATTCTTTTGTACCCAAAGGTACTTTACTTCACATCCTCAAGACTATGAAGGAAAATTCACTTCACTCACATCCACGTTCTCCTTATACCTTGTGATATTAAATTAGATGTCACAGACTGCCTGAAAAATAAGCCAGAGAAGATCAAGAAATAAATGCCCTGGCGTTCCTGCTGTTTCAAGTAGAGCAGCAGGTCACCTAGATAAGGCCTCTAGTTAATTTCTTGGAACTTATTAGATGCAGATGTACAGATGCTCCCTCTTGCACATCATGCCATCTGTTTTTCCGGAGATAATGCTGAATTGCTTCATTTGCCCTACTTTGTTGGGATGGCATCATTGAATGACTACTGTAGTTTGAATGACTAGAATGTATGTAAACTTTACGTTGAAAAGGGTACTCTGATCTCTTGATTGCCAAAGTGCTGTTGAAGGGAAGAATGCATAAGAGGCAACTGTAAAAAATAAATGGAAGGGTACTTGTATCTTAGCAATTAGCATTTTGTGGTTAGAGTAATCACAGCAGTATTTCTGAAATGTTTGCCATATAGTTCACTCGTTTTCAGGAAGGCATTATAGGCATTGTTACGAGAAAGAAATGACATCTTGACTTTTAAAGGAAAATGAAAATTAGAAGGTGCATAAAAATAAAGTTATCAAGTGAAATGTATTGCTACATTGACATTCAAGAACAACCTGGCAGATTTGAAATGAAGAGAAGATATGCAGATATTTTGCTAACACATTATGCCAGAGGTGTACCATGAGCTACTTCTATGGAGACTGCCAACATTTTAGCCCTAGATTCAGGTGGTAATTCCTCTTTGCCCTTGTTAATATGTATACTTTAATTGGGGCAATATTGAATTTAATGGAATGACATGATAAAATAATATATACATATTATGCAGGGATTATATAATGCAGTCCTAGCAATGCATCAAGTAGTGTTGGGTGCAAGACTAATAATAAGCAGTAGTAACAACAAAGATGGAAAGAGCAGAATAAATATCTGGAAAAGAAAACAAAACAAAAAAAACCATGAAGGAAGGCCAGAACGATATCTCTGAATCACACTGTTTTCCTATTAGTTTCCCATTAACTCATTAGTTTTGGTTAGTTTAGGATTAGTTGTTTGGGTGAATTTCATAATTTGAAGGTCATGCTTTGCAGCAAGTGGAACGGCGTTCTCTCTCTCTTAAAAATCACAGGGAAAATTGATGTCATGCTGGAGAGCATTGGATGTGACTGAAGCAAAAAAAGAAAACAGATGGCAGTCAGCAGCATGTGCTACCAGCAGTCCTGGCAACAGCTGTACCTAAAATAGCTTTGGAATGACCACCAAATGCTGGAAAGCACACGAGAACAAATAAAATAGCCAAGAGAGCAATTGCGGTGTAGAACTATCCTTCCCTTCAATATATAGAGATGCAGATGTTATCTGGCGAGTTTTAATTAGCAAACATTTTATTCAATGAAAAATAGTAGCTGAGGATTGATGTCCATTCTATGCCTTACCTTGTGTAATGCAGTGCTTTGGCAATTTGATTTGTACATTGGAGGGATGGGTTCAAATCCCTTGTCGACAATGAACTCTAAGGTTAACATATGCCGTGAAAGTGAATATATGGTAGCATCAGTCTTGTATGTGGTAGTGAGAACATATTGATGCAGCCTTTGCAAGACTTCATTGCTTCAGATTCTATGTGAAATGAAGGGTTATGTGTTGAAATGCTTTTGCTAGGATGAAAGACCCTACCCGGATACCACAAGAAAATATCCAGTCATATGAAAAGCTAGATTAGAATACTGTTCCTGATAAAAGTGGGCATAAACTTAATAAAAGGGCAACTCCCTGGTGATATTTCAAAATATTTGGTCATGTTATACAAAAACATGCATCAACTGTGATTACCCCGTACCCCTATGTCACAACTGGGAGAATTATCTAATGGCAAACAGTTTGCTTTTGATCATTTATGGGTCATTATTGCACATTGTTGTTATAAATGGGTTCTCAGCGTTCATCACCTTGTGCAGCTGCTCCTCATGACTTTAATTATATTTCTAACTGCAAAGAGACAGGATCTGGCCTTCCTTGTTCTGGCTTGTGGTTGCACTAATGCACATATCTGCATCTGAGACTTCTTAGAAATATTTGATTTGATTTTAGGATGCATTTGATTTTTCTTCACTTGGTTTTTGTTCATTGAAGGATGAAAGCCACCCCAGAGTCTTTCTTGAGACAAACTGTTTTAATGTTTATCCTGTGTGTTTTTCTAAAAATAAATACTTTCTACTTCAGTGGTTTTCATATTAAAACAGTAACAACCAGTCTTCTTGTAATCGATTTAGAAATTGGTCTTTTGGGGTACTTCCAAGTGCCTCATGAGGTGTCTTTTGAAAAAAACAAGAAGAAGCAATGTGTGAAACTCCTTTAGCTGTTCTGCTCCTATATTTCTGTTGCTACCTCATTTGTTCATCCATAAGAAGTATTATTAATTTTTTATTAAATTATTAAATTATTAAATTAAAATAAATAAATAGATAAGTAAGAAGTAGCCTTCTGCTTTATCAAATTGTGAGGGTTGGGAAGAGTGGGGGACAGGATTCCTCAGATTCCTCTGTTAAAAATGTAATTCAGAGGATGGCAACCAACAGGGCAAACATCTCTCTAATCAAGGCTTCAGTTCCCAGGAAAAAAAAAATCTGACATCATAGTGAGGCTGTAATTAGCAGCAGCACAGCCTGCTGTTCCTTCGCTCTAATTGGGAAGAAGACAAAATACCATTTTAGATTCCCTTGTGTCTGGAAAGCTGTAATTGTTGCAAATGAAGGAAAGCTGGCCTAAAATGAGGTCTTGGGAACAGAAATTAATGACCATACCCTCTTGGAGGAGTTTTGCCTTTTCATTATCTTATATGCTAGAATTCAGGCTTGGTTCATTAGGGACTAACAGTTCTAGCTAGCAGCAAGAAGGGTGAGAACGGGTATAGCATCCTGCACTGAACATCCTACCCACTATGCTTTTCTACATGGATGCATTCTCATCTTTTCCATTTATCTTTACATTTTACATACCTGTTTCCTGCCAGGTAATTGGAGAGGGTTGGCACCATCCCATCTCATGTTGCTAAAGGTTTCCACAGTTCCAGCTGCAGCGTGACCTGCTGCTCCTCCTGTGTGTTGCCCCTGCTGCTGCTACTTCATTTTTGTTGTTTTCTTTGCCTCCAGGGAACACTTAATTTTTCTTGGCAGAGACAGTAGTAAACAACAACCTCACATTAAATAGAAGCACTAAGTAACAGAATTGTAACAGTTTCATATACAGGGGGGTCTTTATAAATGACTCAACAATCATAAAGATTGTTTAACCAAAAAGTGAAAAAAAAGAGAAAATATATCATCATGACAATAAACAATTTCAATTCTATATATATACTTATCTAATACAAATATTCAAGTGCATATATATTTCTAATAGATTTATATGGCTATCGTGTTTTTTCCCCCCACTTACTGTATTTTGTATAAATGAGTCCCATATTTCATTATACTTGTCCATATAAAGTCTATGTCTAGCCGCTCATAAGTGGCAAGTGCAATTAGGTCTTCAATTCATTGAATAAATGGGGCCATCTTTCCAGTGCTGCAGTATCAATCATAGTAAGGGCATGGAGAATCCATTTACATTGTCCAGACATCAGTTTCCATGTACTAGATATATACTTCAAAAGAACATTATCCTCTAAAAATTTTAGCTTTTGTTGCACAATCATATTTATATAGTCCACCACTTTCTCCCAAAACTTGTAAGTATAGGACATTGTAGAACATATGCTTTAAAGAAGCATTGTCCTTATTACATTTCCAACAAAGTGCTGTTTTTGACAATCCTTTTCTATACAGATGTAGTGGAGTCCTATAAATTCTAAATATTATTTTTTTGTTGTGTAAGTTGTAGTTTAAGGTCCACTGACACTCTTGCTATAGAAGTTAAGACCCTCTCCCATTGTCTAGGCAATATAGAAATCTCTAATTCTTTATTCCACTCATCCCTTAACATCTGCATATCAAATTGATTTATTAATAACAAATATCTATAAAAACTAATAGTTTTTTTAGTTTTAAAGGATTTAACAAGTTGTTCTAATATCTCAAGTGTCTTAGAAGCTGAAAATGCTGCTGGTCCAAACAATGTTGTTGACAAGTGTTGTAGCTGTAAATATTGCCATTGGGTTACATCTGATAGATGATATTTATCTCTTAAGACAGAGTACGTTAAAAATTCATCTTCATCATCTATCAGTTGGTCCAAAGTCAGTATCCCTACTTCCATCCAATTTTTCCATATCACCATCTTTTTCCCAATTTTTAAAGTTGGGTTTTCCCATAAAGTCAATTTGGCATGGGAAAAAGGGTCAAATCTTTTTTTATTAGACATTACGTTCCATAGCTTTTTAACTGACAAAATTGTTTCCAGAGATATTAGAGTTTTAGTATACTTAGATCCTAATACTGTCTATCCAACTAAAGGTGTTATATACTGTATGTATATTCCAAAGTTGCCCAAATCAGAAAATTAACACCACTTGTTGGCTTCCAGTATTTAATACTGTACAATATTAAATACAGTATTTAAAACCACTTTTATGTATTTTTTCCTTCTTTTTGTAATCAGAAATTTTAAAAAAACAATCATAAAGACTGTTCTGTTTAGATAACTGTCTTTCATGCAAATAAAAATAAATGTCATGTTTCGGGGAAGTGGGCTGATATCTCTATTTCTCTCTTCCAGCCCAAAGCAAAGGACTTCTCACTAGGCCTGTGCAATGCTGCAGGTCTGATTCAGAGGAGGGTGTTAGGGATCAATCTGGGTCTTCAGATTCAGAGGGTGAAGAGCTTGACCAGATCGAGTCTCAGGCTGAGCCACACAGGGCTTACGTGAAGTGAGTGGACCAGTGAAAGAGACACAGGTACAGATTGAGCCCAAGTTGAGACCAGCCATATGCTGCAAATTAGAAAGGGAAGAGCAAAGAAAGTCAAGCTGTCTGCTTGAAAGAAGCAACATAATATGTTCTTCCTTTTTAGGAAAAAAGGGAAGCATTCCTCTAATTCTAAAATAGATGCACCTTTCAATTTCTAATCAATTTAGCCGTGTTAAAGCTTCATTCTAATAAGTTAGGAAGGGCAAGATCCTCAATTACATTGAGTTAGGAACAGTAACATTCTCAGTGCCCTCTGATGCTTTGTGTAATGTCTGCCATGTGATTTATTAAAATTGACAGCAAAAATTATTGACATATTTCCTGTAGCATTAGTATCAATGTCCCTGAGAAAGATATATATCCAATGCAGGCTAAGATTAGAGACTGAACAGTTGAACATTGAGGTAAGAGCTCAGGTGTTAATATTTAGATATTGATTTAAATGCCATTACCTCCTCACAGGACTGATCCATCTTGCCCTGTCTGCCCAATTCATTCTTTACAATCTCAGATAGTTTGGCGAAAGTCATCACATGGCCTTTCTCTAGATTTTCTACATCTTTTAGAATTTGCATAGGTTAAGAAAATCATAAGAGAAAGGTGTTTAGACATTACATATCAAAATGAAACTAGGTTGATCTCAGAGCACATCAGACATCAAGCAGAACACATTGAGTGCATCTGGCTGTTTTATTACATCACTTATTTTTCCATTCTATGAAAGATTTTTCTTTAGGGCCAGGTTTAACATCTTTCAGTAGTTTTATATGAAAGATTTAGTAACCACCCTGCAGCTCCAGAATTTCATGTGTTGCTATATTGTTCCTTTTAAAATTACAGCTAAAGAAACCTCACCTTTTCTTTATTATTATTATATGTCTCAGGTCAGTCTGATGAATGTTGTATTTTAAATGAAGTTTTTTTTTAATCAGCAAAGAAAACTTTTGTTGCATATAATGTTTTAAAGTTTTTCATGGTACTTGTCAATACCCCGCAAATAGATGACCTCAGGTTCTGTCGAATAATATGGGTTCTTTAGGCAATGTTTACATTGTCAGTATTTAAATGTCATTTTATTTTTATATTTTATATTTTTTTATATTTTTCTTGACTTCTGATCTTTAAACTGGTTGTTTGGTTGGTTGGTTGGTTGGTTGGTTGGTTGGTTGGTTGGTTTGGTTGGTTGGTTTCAAGAAAACTACACAGACATGTCCATATAGTCAGTTGACTGAAGGAAGCTTTATCTTTACCTGCTCTTTAGAATAGAATAGAAATCTTTATTGTCAAGTTTAGAACAGCTTAAACACGAGGTAGAAGCTTGTTCCAGCATCATTAGAGGACAGATAATCAATTTGCCTTAACAGATGGCTCTCTTTTTACTAGGGAAAAAGAATAGTTCATAGCAAAAAAGCAAAATATAACGGAAAAGGAAGAGTAAAATCTTTCAACCACTCAAGAGATCACTTACTGAAAAGGAAAATAATAAGGCCACTGAGGGGAAGCAGGTTTCTGTACCGCTCTGGAGTTCATAATAATCTCTTTCATGACAAGCACCTCCAAGTCTCATACAGATCCTTTTTTCCCCAAAGACCCTGGGATGCAGAAGTCTGTGCACTAGCGGTGCTTCATATCCATTAGGTTCCAGGTTTTGTTCTACAAGAGGGTCCTGCTTCTGACTCAAGGCTGATTCTTATTGATACACACTTGGAGCACTTTTACATCTGTATCATTGCCAATGAGAAAAACAAACCAGGAAATGCATTTATTTCTATTTCTGCTCACCATTTTTCAGATGTTTTTGAAAGATGTATCATTGATTGGAGACCTTTCCAAAGTCATTGCATGGTACAAGTTAGGACAAGTTTTAGCAGTCATTTACCTGATCATCTGAATGGAGTAAATATTTACAAAAGCTGCCTACTTTCAGTTCCAACATAATCTAGTTTTATGTGGTTAACAACCATGCCACAAGGGAGTACCAAGGGAGTTGAGAAACAAGTGAATGGAATAGGGCTTTTACATCATGGAATGGGCAAGATGAAGTTATAGTTAAGCTATAGCAACAGAATCTTGAAAGCCTGTGTTTTCCCTTCCCTCCTCCTTATACTCCAGTGAACTAGGGTGGAGCCAGTCTGATCTTCTGTCTCACTTTCTCTCTTTCCTGGGCTTAACACATGCTTTTGTTTTTGTAACTGTTTCTGCATATTTTCTCCAAGATCATCTCTGTGGCTCTCTATACTACCTTCCTGTTAGCCTCAGCCTTCCTTTCCATGTGCAAAGAAGACAGCGGAATGGTGTTACAGGAATGAACTGCAGATTTACTCGCTCCCTCTTGCTTGGCAGCTCCCCTAGATCATTAGATGCCTCCTGCAGCACAGAGGTAGAAGCACTAGGCAGTTCTCTTCTCTCTTCCTGCTGTTGTCTGGGTCAGCTCCCCCAGTCCATCCAGCAAATCCTGCAGCCCAGAGGAGGATGGATCTGGGGAGTCCCCCCACCCCTCTGGCTGCATGCCAGCCAGTTCCAAGGAATCCATTTGTGTTGTGAAGCAGCTAATCTTTATTCTGAGACCCACAGTCACTTTGTAGGGTGGCAGAACATGGGGATGGGGCTTTCCTGGGAGTTGCAGATGAAATTAATGTACAAGACATGGATGTGGACATTTGTCCAATTCCAGATAGTCCTTCCAGTGAATCGGATATTTGATCCCCTTGTGTCTGGAGTCCAGAATAGCCTCCACTTCATAAAAGCTGACTTTTACTGGCAGGGTAGTGGACATTCCTAAAAGGCAAATGAACAGTTCTGGGTAGCTTTGCAAAAAAAAAAAAAAAAAGTTTTAAAGCACACATTTCATTCATTTCTGAGGGACTCCACTGCTGACTGCCTTTCATTCAAAAAATCAAATGAAAAATCAAATGAATGATGTGTACTAGTGTGGCATAAATTCTCTTTATCAACCTAATCTAACCTAACCTCACAGATTGTGCTGGATATATAGCAGGATAACTGAAGCAGAATAAACTTATGATGCTGACATTCCTCATTTGTCCAGTTCCTAGGATCATAGAAATGTTATTGTTATTCCTAGTAACAAAATACAGCATTTGCTGCAGAAGTGCTGTACCCTTCACAGAAATGCTAGCTGATTGACCTACTCCATATAACAACCAACTAGTAACTGTCCAAGCTGTGAAAAGATATGTGAAAAATATTATGATAAAGAAAAATGTTACTTGAAATTCTTTAGGAGGATCCGACTGATTATTATGGTTGTTATTACTATCAACCATGTTAATCATGATAAAGTTAGTCCACTTCCTAAATATTCCTATAAATTACTGTAATGGTCTTCAGTACCACTTATCAGCATTATACCAAGGAAATGACACTGTGTTTATCCGTATGAATGGGAGAGTAACTTGGAAAAGAATTGGGTCTGTGCTTTTGCTAATTTTAGAATAAATATGCTGTAGAAGGAAAGCACTGCTTTCTGTTTTTGTTTTTTTTCAGTACCATAAGAAAAGTTAGACCAATAACACTAGCCTGCATCTCTGGAAAGCTACCGAGACCCACTGCTTTTTAACTTTTGGCACTCTGGGCAACACCTGGCTCTTCTCAGAATCCCTTTTGATACAGTGTCACTCTGAAGCTCCATTAAATCTTCAGATGAAGCCAGCCTCCAACGCTTGGCATTGTTTAGAGCACTGTTGCCACATGCCACAACTCCCAAGCCAGTCTACCAGGGCCCATCAGCACAAAGGGAGGTCCTTTGCCCTGATATCCAACAAACCTTGCACCAGCCCTGTAGTGGAATATCTGCTATATTTTGAACTCAGAGAGAGTTCATTTTCAGAGAATCTGTTTTCTATAAAATATCAAGTTAGATAAAATGGCTGATCATTTGAAACAGCAATGCTAGAATCTTTCAAACCCTCAGCATGAGTGGCAGGATCTCTCCCCCGGAACATGTAATATGAATACACCAAGTTTGATGATCTCAGTCTCTGAGATAGCGGGAGCAATTACTGGCATTTGTATCTGGCCATTAGCTGTTGGAATGCTGTTTAAATGCCAGGCACAGCCAATTAAGCTTGGTGACTGATAGCAGAGCCTAGAGTGCTTGTGAGACCAAGCTATAGTGAATCTGTCAAGTACAGTCAGTAACAATGCCAAGTTTTTCCTTCCTAGTGTTTTGGAAAGATGGAAAGAATTTAGCTGCAGCATTTTCCTCCTCTTAAGAAATGTGTATACAATGCCTGTGGCAGCAAATTCACTAGATGGCCTTAGACATATCATTTCCGACATGGAGAAGGGGCAAGATAAGACTATGTTAAATGGACATTTGCCATAACACCACCATTTGCCATTGTTGCGATAGTCGATATTTTATACTTATTTGATATAATAAATGAGAAAAATAGGTACTGTAGAAAATAACTGTAAGTGTAATAGAATAATACAAGCCCAGTATATGTTTACTGTAAATTACAGTAATGTAGTTAGCGGTTTTATTTAATTGCACTTGCAACTAAGAAGCCTCTGAAATTGGCTAACTCTGTTTATAAGGCTATAATTTTTCTCTATTTTTTTTGGAAAAAGAATGTTAAAAATGGATAATGACAAAAAGTATTATCAACATAATCTATTACAACAAGATGTTTAGAAAGAGGTGTTGATATTTATTGTATGTTATTCTAAATGTAGAAAAAACTTTTTTGTATAAGAATAAAATAATTTTTTAAAAAGCAACATGTAAGAAAAGATGAGAGAAATAGTTTTAGAGGCTAAGGAGAAAGTACTGAGATAAAATCTAGTCATAGACAGAATGCTTTGGGGAAACTTGAACTGTGGTTCACAACTGCCATTTACAGGTTCTGTAGAAATCTTGCAAAACATTCAGATCTAAACCTGGACCTATGTTATTTTTATAATAATGGAAATAGAGCTTATTTTAACTAAAGCCAGATTGTCAAACAAATTAAGAAGGTCCTGTCTTACATTATTTTCTTAATTTGTCACTGGTTTTGACATGGATGCTGGAGTTGAATTAAAATACAATTTTATTTTGTTATATAGTTAGCCAGAAGCACATATACATCATTTTAAAGAGACAAAACTCCAAATATTAAAATGATTTATATATGTGCTTTGAGCTATAAAATCAAAAAGGTTATTAATTGGTCTGTTGAGACCCCCTGTAATGTTAAGGTGGACCACAGAACAACAGTGAAAATTAGGTTCTTCTGCTTTAGAGAATTCATATGGGGGGAGGACTGATGTTATGGGGAGAAAGCTTAAGGAGCTTTTTACTCCAAGGGATAATTGAAAAAGAGAGTGAGAGAGAGCGCCAAGGGGAAGTAGAATAGCACTATAAGGGCTAGAGCCAAGAGGGATGAGCACATTGGCAGATAGGATGGGGGTTTGAGGTGGGGTGGAATTTTGACCACGGTCAAATCTACTTGCAGTCTAGCACTATAATTTGACAAACCAAACTGGGTAGGGGGAGGGAGGAAGATAAGACTGTTGATGGAATTTCCCATTGATTTGTGCAAGTTGCCCAGTTATTTTGCCACAAATGTCTAGACTTTTCTGTTGTCATTGACTCATAATATTATGATTTATGCTGCCATTTTGATACAGTCAGATATGTATTTATTTTGAAAATAGAGTTGGCAATCAAACAAAGAGCAGAAACATTTGTGATCCTAAATTATGCTTGTCTCTGGCTATCTGCGTCTGTTTCCACTGTACCATGGTGAAGATAAGACTCCAATCTTGAGGAACATGAATGCATTTTTGATCACTTGAAGCTCCACTGAAGTTTTCATTTTGTGAAATGACTTTGCATCAATGAACAGTTTAAGAGCTCTAGTGTGATACTCTTTAATATAATCGTCCTGGGTGGAGTTGATTATATTTTGTAATCTTCCAAGAGAGGCTCTTTTTCTAAAATAGAGCAAAACTCTTTTTAATTTAGAAAATAATACATTGCAGATACAGGTGAAACTCGAAAAATTAGAATATCATGCAAATGTTCATTTATGTCAGTAAGGCAACTCAAAAGGTGAAACCAATATATGAGATAGACGCATTACATGCAAAGCGAGATATGTCAAGTCTTACTTTGGTATAATTGTGATGATTATGGCGTACAGCTTATGAAAACCCCAAATTCACAATCTCAGAAAATTAGAATATTACATGACATCAGTAACACAAGGATTGGAAATAGAACAATATCAGACCTCTGCAAAGTATAAGCATGCATATGTACTCAGTACTTGGTTTGGGCCCCTTTTGCAGCAATGACTGCCGCAATGCAGCGTGGCATGGATGCTATCAGCCTGTGGCACTGCTGAGGTGTTACAGAAGAACAGGATGCTTCAATAGCGGCCTTCAGCTCCGCTGCATTGTTCAGTCTCATGTCCCTCATCTTTCTCTTGGCAATGCCCCATAGATTCTCTATGGGGTTCAGGTCAGGCGAGTTTGCTGGCCAATCAAGCACAGTAATCCCATGGTCATTGAACCAGGTTTTGGTACTTTTGGCAGTGTGGGCAGGTGCCAAGTCCTGCTGGAAAATGAAGTCAGCATCCCCATAAAGGTCGTCTGCGGAAGGAAGCATGAAGTGCTCCAAAATCTCCTGGTAGACGGCTGCGTTGACCCTGGACTTAATGAAGCACAGTGGACCAACACCAGCAGATGACATGGCTCCCCAAATCAACACAGACTGTGGAAACTTCACACTGGACCAAGCATCGTGCATTGTGTGCCTCTCCATTCTTCCTCCAGACTCTGGGTCCTTGGTTCCCAAATGAGATCCAAAAGTTGCTCTCATCAGAAAAGAGGACTTTGGACCACTGGGCAACAGACCAGTTCTTTTTTTCTGTAGCCCAGGTAAGACGCTTCTGACGTTGTTTGTTGTTCAGGAGCGGCTTGACAAGAGGAATACGACATTTGAAGCCCATGTCCAGGATCCGTCTGTGTGTGGTGGCTCTTGATGCACTAACTCCAGCCTCAGTCCACTTCTTGTGAAAGTCCCCAACACTTTTGAATGGCCTTTTCCTGACAATCCTCTCCAGGCTGCGGTCATCTCTGCTGCTTGTGCATCTTTTTCTACCACACTTTTCCCTTCCACATAACCTTCTATTGATGTGCTTTGATACAGCACTTTGGGAACATCCAACTTCTTTTGCAATTACCTTTTGGGGCTTTCCCTCCTTATGGAGGGTGTCAGTGATGGTTTTCTGCACAACTGTCAGGTCAGCAGTCTTTCCCATGCTTGTGATTCCTACTGAACCAGCCTGAGAGACCATTTAAAGGCTCAGGAACCCTTTGCAGGTGTTATGGATTCATTAGCTGATTAGAGTGGGACACTTTGAGCCTAGAATATTGAACCTTTTCACACTATTCTAATTTTCTGAGATTGTGAATTTGGGGTTTTCATAAGCTCTACGCCATAATCATCACAATTATACCAAAGTAAGGCTTGACATATCTCGCTTTGCATGTAATGCGTCTATCTCATATATTGGTTTCACGTTTTGAGTTGCCTTACTGACATAAATGAACATTTGCACGATATTCTAATTTTTCGAGTTTCACCTGTATACTATGCAGGTAAACACCTGTGATTGCTTAAAGTTACACACATACCCCAGAAAAGAAAATACAGGTATAGCATACTTGTCAGGAAACTGTGATTTAAAAAAAACAACAACTTCTTTATGGCCATTTGAACATTCAGTGGTTCAAGTGAACAGATTCTACCTCTCTGAAAAGACCCTCAGGCATCTCAAGTTCTATATTTTTAGTTTCCTTTAAGGCATGCTGGCTCAGCCTAACAGCCACTGATACCTTTTATGAGTTGCTTTCAGATGCAACATCCCTTGAGGTTGTTATCAGTACTTGTCAAAATGACTGGGCTTACTGGGAACAGACTGGGTTGCTATCCTATCTGAATCCACCTTTCTCTGTGCTCATCAAACATTGACAGATCTCCAGGCATTACATTATTCTGTCTTTCTAAAATTATCTGTACATAGCAGTCTCATGGCTTTTTGTGCAGTTAGCACTTTCTGTTTAAATGAAAGATGCTATGTTTGTCATTTTACTATTGAGAGGAGGTTTTGTATGTTTTGCGGGAGAACTAAATGTAGTTCCATGTTAGTCCATGAATGTTCTTTTCTGTGCTTCCCTATGACACTGTCCCAAATCTGAATGCTCACTTCGCAGTAACTGGAATAAAAGCTCTGTAACATTTCTCTCTCTCTCCCTCCCCCCACCCACCCTTTTGCCTATCATCAGTAGATCTTTAGAAACCAACTCCCTGAAGTGGATCACTTTGGGAAGCTGCTCTGGTATTTCAAGAATGCTCTTGTTCCTTGATGGTTAAACAAACCTAATGCTGACAGACGTGCAGCTTCTCAGATTACTAGAAAGTTAGTTCTATTTTCTGACAACAAAGATGAGAATGTGGATGCTTTGGTGCTCCTCCACCAACATTTTTTTAAAAGGAGCCAGCATTTCAAACACTGGAATGGAGTGGGGATATGTTTCGTTTGGCTGGAGTGGGATACATTTTGTTTCCTCTAAATAATGATGATAAGCAAGCCCCCCAAGCCAAATCACAGCACAGGTTCTCTCTGAATGCCTGATGTTTAATAATCACAGTGATAGAAAACTGTCCCAGGAGAAAAGTCCCTTTTTCCTTGTAAAGTCCTAAGAGGCTTAGGGTTTTCTTCCATATGAACCTGCTTAGTACTGAGCTAGTATTGTGTATACTGTTAATTGCTCCAATGCTGAAAAGGCTTGGTGGGAATGTGAGACTAGATGATATTATGGTTGGTTGCACAGTCAGCCAGATGTTTAGACTGGATTTGGCATTTTTATCCACCTATCAAGTCCTTCCCAAAGACCTGGGATAGGCAGATGTTGTTGTTTCGTGGCGTTAAAGGTATCGTCGCAGGATGTAAGCTGTTCCAAGTAAAACTGCCTTTTGCAATTGATGGTGATTTTGTTGTTGTTGTTATTATTACTATTACTATTATTATGCAGCTTCCTGGATATTGACTTCTCTAAGAGAGAAGATGAGACTAATCCAATCATTTTATTCTGATTGGCTTTTAAACACTTGCTTTTAAGGTATTGCCTTTAATTTTTGTGGTTTCGCAGTTATTTTGTTTCACTGTATAAAGCACTTTAAGCACACTATAAAATTGCTTTTATAAATAAAATAATTCTGACATTCCAAATCAATATTCTAAGCTTCTGTCCTCCACCTCAAACTCCTGTTTCCTTTGTCCTGGTACTTTTCTGCTCCCTCTTTGGTCAGTGACTTCCATAGCTAACCTACCTTGTGTGATCAGTGACTTCCATAGCTAACCAAATCCTGGAACTCATCACAGGAAAGCACTTACCAATTCTTCAGCTCCAGATGGCTTAATAAATTGGAGTTAACAGCACTTTAGTTAATTGCTTTTTTGATCAGTAATCTGGCTGATTGGCTAACACTTCTTGCTATTTTCTTTTTAGTATTAAAAATAGTGTTACTATTTTTAAAAAGCATGGTGCCCTAATTGGGGTCAGAGTCACTGCAAACAGGGTGGGGTAAGGCTCAGACTTTTTTCACCCATAGTATCCTCTTGGGGATTAAAAAAAAGTTGGAAGCAGAAGAGTCTTTGTAACTGAGTTTCTCGATTTTGTAGCTATACAGTACTAACTTTCTGTCCCTGCTTGGAGACCAGGAGAGTTAACCACAGATTTTCACTGCCCTTCCAAGTTTGTATAACACACAGTGCCATTACAAACCATAGTACAAGTCATGCTTAAGGTACTGCAGTAGCACAATATATGTAGGACGGGGATGAACTGTTGGGTTCTTGATGTTTTCTGAGCTTGGTTGTTTTCCTGTAGACCTTTCATTGCCCTGCTTGGCAACATTATCAGTGCGAGCGAAAGAGGAGCTTGCCTTGCAAGTCTTGGTTGGGGTGTGGTTTCCTCCTTGATGGTTCTTTGATTAAAATATTGTTTCTTCTCTGATTGTTTATTTGGTGCTGTTTCCAGTATACCTTAGTGTGCTTTGGGCTGTTTGTTTCCTTCCTTGACTTGTGGTTATGTCTTTTAGATGATATGTAGATGTTGATGGCTAATTTGTCAGAAGGCCAAACTTCCAAGAATTCCCTAGCATTTTTGGATTTGGCTTAGTCTAAAAGTCAACAGTTTCCCAGCTGAAATTGTGGTTGAATTTGTCTATGTGCTAAAAGACTAAGGAATGTCCATAATCTCTTCTGACTGTCAGTTGGGTTTGTGTATTTTAGAAGGTCCACAGAAGGTCTACAGCTTTTCACCCACCATTCTTATTCTTTCATGATTTGTCCTCTCTTAGCTAGTGTTGAAGATTTTCTTGATTTAGTTTCCAGTTTCTATACTGAATTGGAATTTATGAGGTTGTAGATTTCTTTGTTCTTCAGTAGTTCTCTAGCTTTCTATATGTAATGTATTCTGTCCATGGTTTGGTCATTTTGAATTTTCAGGGCAGATTTTTCTTCTGCTTTGAGGTGGTTCTTTTTCTGAATCCTTTTGGTCTGGTATAATATGTCTGATGTTTTCTTGAGTCATCCTGGTCAGTCCAATTACTTTGAACAATGCTTCCAAGGCTGCAAAAAATTCTAATCGGTTTGCATTCTCTTTGTTGTAGCTAAGTCCTTTCTGGAGGATATTATGTTCTGGGCAGATGGCTAAAGATACTTATCACCCATTCATGTTCAGTTTCATCTTTTTCTGTAAGCTTTAGCATTAGCAGTTTGGTTAGCAATTTTTATTTTCTTTTTTCAGCTTCTCTTTGTGAGGTGGTACTGATGGTCATTATTAGTGTCTTTATGTCTTCTGGGGTCATGATTTGTTCCAGTTGTTCCTTAAAACCTTCGACAGCATACTGGTATTTATGTAGCCTAAGATGAGCATCCATTATTATCAAATGTACCATTTTTTGGGCTACTCTGTTATTTTACACCTAACTACAGTTTTTTAGAGGTCCATCTAATTTTCTCTCTATCCTTCAGCAAAACACAGAATTTTTGGGGTGTAGCATAGTTTTGTATGCTACACATAGGTCACAAGAAAGCCCAACTAATGACACGAGAGAGTTTGGTTAAAGGAAAGAGGCAAGCTCCGTGACTTACAGCAAGGGAAAAGGCAGTTAAGTTTTGTAATGCACCAAATGAATAGCATTATTTCCAAATGATTAAATTATAGGGGAGAGAGAACTTTTCCCACTGTTGAAAGAGGAAGCAATTGATTGTCATTATAGCTTGTGCTAGCTAAATCCAATTTCCAAATCAAGTCAATTCAAAGTTCACCCAGTAATACTTTGCTTTAAAAACTGGCCTATTTCCATTGTGTACCAACCTCTGGAAACAGAAAAGCAGTCATAAGTTTGTGAATAAAGACTTTATACCAAACTACTGATAAATTGCACCTATTCATTTATAGAATCATAGAATTGGAAAGGGCCATTTAGGCCATCAAATCCTACCCTCTAATAACTGTAGGAATACATGTTAAAATACAAGATAGTATGTAGTATAAAGATACTGTAGTATGAAAGGGACCCCTTCACTTTTCTGGTTAATAACTTCTACTCTCAAACTGCTCCTACTGTTGGCAACTTTTTTTTTTTTTTTACTGTCTGCCTTCCTGTAACTTAAAATCATGTGTTTGTTTGTTTGTTTGATAAATTTATATAGCTTCCCATCTCATATACGTGTACACTCCATAATGAGAGGTCTGGTATCCTGAAATTTTGAAAAGGAAGCAGATCAAGCATCCCACTTGTTCTTATTTCCCTGGTTAGCTTTACAGGAACACAAACTCAGCATCCAAAGACTTTCCAGAAGCTTTCTAGTGGATTTCCCTTGTGAGCAACAGAAGTTCAATTCATCGAAGTTGCTGTTCCTATTTCAAGAAGGGGAGGGGAAATCGGAAGACTACTGTAAAATCAGCAAGGGAAGAGGATCTTATCACAACGCTACAATGACAGCACAACAAAAAGAAATAAACCCAGGGTCAGGACACTGGAAGAGGAAAGCTCTCGGAGGGAGGGGGGAGGGATAATGTTATCCAGCCATTCAAAGGCCAGAAAATAGGAAATTCAGACTTTGAAAAAGTTCAGACCCTGCAGGAGTGGAAGCATAAATCTCATGCCTTCAGTTCATGGTTAATTGTAGCAGCAAGCCATAGAGTTATTCTTATCTCTGACCTAAGACGGAGTTTTGACTGTTCTCTTCGGCAGCTCTGGATAGACAGGTGGGGACTAAAATCAAGCAGTGGCATTCTTAAAATTGTTCAGACTTGATGAATGGCTCTCTGCAGTGGTATTATCACGTCTTCACGTCAGTGCATTAAAGCAAAAGATTGGAATGAGTGCTGTTTGTTCTTAAGTCAGTGCTGGTAATTTGTTTTTATTCTCAGACTGCCTGTGAATTCAACCTAAGATCAAGCAGAGGAAATTGATTTGGTTGGAATTTCTGCCACTTTGGAGAAAATTTGGGTGGGTGGGAACTAAAAGAAACAAACAGTTGTTTCCTTTAGTACCAAAAAGTGCAGATAGGAGAATAATTTTATCATTGCTTCAGTTGATATCACCTTTTGATATGAAGTTTGCCTTCCTCTTTGAACATCTGCTGTCCTTTTTTGGCGGGGGGGGGGTGTATGGCTACTCCATTTAGATTTAAGGAGGTGCACTGATACCTTAGAAATGGACTGCCTGAACTGAACCTTCAAGCAGTCATTCAAAGTGAGTCACTTGTTCATTCACTGACTTCATGTTTTGGCTGCCTGGAGCCGCCTCCTGCTCACACACGTGCACACCCATTTGGGGAGAGGAAAGGAAAACTCCGTCCCTGCTAGTTTGATTTTGTACACCCAGGCAGACGCGCGGGGATTCCAGCGGTGGGAGAGAATGCGAGCAAGAGAAAGGGCAGCTATTGTTTCACTGCTTTAAGAAGCTGAGGAAGAGAAGGCAGAGGCCTGAGGCAGAGGACGGGCAAGGAGAGTGGCTGCTGATAGTAGTGCTGGGGGATTGGGGCTGGCGTGCTGGCAGGAGCATGACTGAGGCACTGGCAAGTTCGCGGGATGGAGGATTCAGGTAAAGTCCCTTTCAGCCACTATTGCCGCCCCAGGAAAATTGGGACCCACAAAGAGCGGGACAGTAGTTTTGACAAAGTGGCTAAGAAGTTGGTGAGTGGTGTTTTGTTCCTTCTGGGGTGGGAGGGCTAAGTACTATACTCCAGTATCTGACTTGTAAAGCACAGTATTTTTTCTTTAGAGAGTTTTTCTTGTTTTATGGTGATGGGTCAGAGGAGTGTTTGAACTCTCTTTGCATTTCTCTTGTTAATATTGTGGCTCCTTTTTTTGCTTTTTTTCAGGGGAAAGAGAAAGCAAGGAAAGTTTCCCCTTTGGGGGATCAAATTGTGTTGTAGCAAATGTACCAGCATAAGGTTTCACAAATATGAAGAATTCTGAAAATTAGAATTATTGAAAGGCTTGTACATTCTCAGTGGCTTAGACTGTAAACTAGAGCAAACCAACTTAAAGGGATGCATACATTGCCTGACATTAACTCTCCAATATTGTGAGGTTGTTTAGAATTCTCACATAGTGCAATCCTACACAGGTCTGTTAACAGGTGCATCTTGTTTAGTTGTAACTGACTCCTGGGAAAATATATAGGATTTCAGCCTTAAGACATTCTCTTCATTTATTCTGTATGTAACTTGACTAAGCAAGCGGTAAACAGATACAATGTAGGATTGAAAGAGAACAAATATTTTCTTCTTTGCGTACATCATTAACTGAGAGTTTACTAAAACAAAGTAATTGTATTTAATTAGTCCAGGACATTTAAGACACATTTAAAACCCCAACCCCTATAGTGGCTTGGATTTAAAAGTCCCCCCCACCCAAGACAAAGCTGGCACAATTAACTTGTAATCAGCATCAAATTGTAACAGACAAAAGTTCTTGTTCTACTGTGGAACTGGAAAAAAAAAAGCCCTGAAGCTGGATATAAAAACGAAGAACTTCTATTTATTGTTTTAAAATAGTTGTGGACTCAGTTCTATATCTCACAGTGCTGCTGACAGATATTTTTGAAATTATTATCCTGCATGTGTGAGAAATAAAGGAAATAGCAGAATGATTGCTCAGGTTGTTAGCCTTGTTTTTTATTTCCTGAAATAAGTTTGTATCTTTCCATGGAGTAAAAAGTACACTTTTGGAAATGCAAGACCCCTTCTAATAGCAGATACACAAGGACTGTGAAAGGGAGAAAGACACCCTGCAAAAAGGTTTCCCTGCAGTCATGTCCTTCCTGTTCTGGACAGTCCTGAAAAATATGACATGTGAGTAAGCTCTTAATAAGGCCTTTTACCTCTCTTTTAATAAACCCCTTTTCCAGTCATGAGGTTGATGTTATGATTATTCATATAGTAATTTCCTGTCTGCTCCCCTATTCAAGAACCATTTTCAGTGTTGTTTTCAAAGTTCTCCCAACCTGCTGCTGTGTTTTGTTCTTCAGCACCACTGGTCTCCACCATCCAGTCTCCTGTCTGCTGTTTTTCCTTTGCTGCCTCTTTACTTGGAAGTTTTCCACAATTCTGCTTCTCTTTCTCCCTTCAAATTCCTCCTTAAACCCCATATTTTCTGTGCAGTGATTTGCTAAACCCGGGCATTATTGTGATGAAACTGAATGCCTATTCTTCCTCGTTTAGCCTCTTTTGTCTTCTTTCCTCTGGAGCCTTTTCCATGGCAAATGTCAGATTGTATGCTCTTCAAGGCAAAAACATATCATGACATTTTTCCATTTGTTCTTAAGCTCCTTGCACAACAATATGAATACAATGACTCCCATCCCTCTATCAGAAATATCTTCCTGCCAAGCAGGCCTCTGACATGTAGCTATTAAAAGCAGTTAATATATGCTTGCACGGCTACATGGAGTTGCTGAGACAATCAATGACGTCCTCAAAGTAACCATTCATTTTTCTTTTATTAGACGTTCTAACCACAAATAGATAGTTGGGAAAGAGGAAGAGCCATGATTTCTGTCTCTCTGTCATGAGCCAGGATTTCTCCAACAAGTTGGTGAGCTCTTCTACATCTCTGAGTGGAGAAAAACAGTGAATACTCCTCAACTTCCTCAAAGTTTTGTAGAAATCAAAGGCAAAACAAGAAGCCATACTCAGTAGTATTGTATATGGAGGACAGGGAAGAGAACATTAGGGAATATTCACCAACCCTGGAGCATTATGGTAAGCTGGGGCAGCATCTTGTGAAAGAATGTGCTATGGACTGAAAAGAGACAGTATAACGCAAATCTTCATTGTGGAGCTCATAGTGCTAATAATCCCACAGACATTTCCCTCAAACCCTCCATTCCCCACCTGACATTTTTATTTTCTGATGAGATGAGCCATGCTATTGTCGTAGCCATTTTGTGAATGAGAAAGCTCCTCCCTGTAGCAGCCATCATGCTTAGAATATGTTCTTAAGATCCTAAATGTGCCCACTGAGGTGCAGTGAGGTTGGGACTTAGCCTCCTGAATCAGTCAGAAATTGTGGGAAATCTGCCTTGTGTCTTCTTTAAAAATGCTCCTGACTATTTAGGGAGACTCGCCTTGTAAAATTCAGGAACAAACTATCACAACTGAACATACTGTCCAAAGATAGATAGAAGGGAGGGATAGTAAACAGCAGAATAATACCTAGATACTTTTTGTTATATGACATTTAGAATAATGACAGGCAGGCATTATCTCAAGATCCATACATTTGCTCTGAAAAGTAGGTTAGTAGTATTCTGATATGAAGAAAATAATGGCTTCCCTGAGGCTGACTACTGTGTTTGTGATTCAAATGAAATTTGAAGCAGGGACTTTAATAGATGATAACCACTGCATTATGGCATTCTATGTTGAAAACTTCATTTTTCTTTGCAGCTTTCTCAGACATCACATTTTCCATTCTGTGTATGTTAATTTATTTATATGGCTCTATAATGTGAATAATTAGAGCTATAAAATAACAATAGTTGTGAAACCTTGTAACAGTTTATGTAATTAGACTGACAAGATACCAGAACAAATAGTGCATTTGTATTTTAATAGTGACACTGAAGACAAAACTTTACAAATACAAGCTTATTGTGCAGGGGTGAGAAAAATTGTATTTTTGCAAACTGGTACCCCATTCCCGTTCGTATGTGATTATCTTATCTGTAATATTTGCACCTTGGCAATTTTAAGGAATTTGTCCTAGTTTTTTAATGTACATGTCTAACAGAATATTTTAAAATATATAGTAATACAGATTATCTGTATTACATCAGATTTGGGTGCTGGTGGTATAATCAGTGGGATCTGCTAAGGAGGAAGGTATGAACAATCTGAGAAAACTGAGAAATTGGGGGAAAACAGATTGTTTAAAAAAGTAAGAGGGCAAAACAAAGCCAAAAGGGAAAAAAATCACAGTGAGAACTGAGTACAATCAGTGGCCATAGAAAGCTGAAAAAAACTATTTGAGATGGGGACAGAAAACCTGAGAGAAAGGGATGGAATTGAGTTTGCTGCAAAAGGAAGATTGACTAGCTTGGTTCCACTTGCATACAGTGGCATCCATGAGGGTGGGGGGAGAATGATCAAAAATGGTAAGATGATGGAAGTGACACCCCTGTTATCCATGTGTTGCGCCCATGAATACAAAAAGGCAGGGGCTTGCACTATGGTGCAGCTGCCACCATCTTACTTTCTTTGGCACACCCCAGGTGGATGCTGCTGATTGCACATAACATTTTGTGTGTGTCGTATTTGTAATAAATTAGAACATTTTAATTTTTATCCTGTCATAGTGTTTTTCTTTCACTAGTCAGTTGGCAAAGCATGAAGTACAAAAATGGTTACGCATCTGAAACATTAATGATTTATTATTCATAAGGTTTTTTGAATCACATGCCCTTTATCAGTGGCATTCAATGAAATTAACTACTAGCCACAAAAATTCATGTGATAACATAGTAAATGTTGCCTATATTTGTATAGGCTTGATGTATATTTATATTTCAAAAAGCTCTCTGCAGGTACCATAATGATGTCTACATACCAGATCCATACTTTCAGTTGTATGCGTGGGAGTTCTATAGTTTCTAGATGCTGCATTACAGTCTCTGCTATGAGTCCTGAGAGTGGTGATCCCATGGGTGTTCTTCTGATTTGTTGGTATATTTGTCCATCAAACTGAAAGTAGATAGTGAGGGTTAGGGTTAGGGTTGATGAGGTCCATGATTCTGGGTATTTTGATCTTAGTGTATTTGATTAGATTGGGTGTGTTATGTAGTACTGCTGGCATGGGTTCTTTCACTAGTTCTGGGTCTATGGATATAAAGAGTGCTGTGACATTGAATGAAACCATAATTTCATCCATATATTTTTAGGTCTTTGATTTTCTGGAGGCACTGTAGTGGGGAGGTGCTGGAATATTTGCTCCCCTCTGTGAGTTGTCCAAGCTTTTTTGTAAGTTCTTTCACTATGTTGTATGTTGTGGTCCCTGGTAATGATACAATTGGATGAAGAGGTGTGTTGGGCTTGTGTATTTTTGGGCATCCATAAAAGCATTCTTTTGTGATTTGACCTTTCTTGGTTAGGTTGTTAAGGGTTCTCTTGATCAGGTTGTCTAGTTTCTGTATTGGGTTGGTGTCTACTGGGATTTAGATTTCTTTGTCCTCCAGTAATTCTTTGGCTTTTTGTATGTATTGTGATCTGTCCATGAACCGTGATTCAGCCTTTGTCTGCTGGGAGGGTGATGATGGTTTGGTCCTTCTTTAAGTTATTGAGGGCTGCTCTGTCCTCTGCTTTGAGTTGGTTCTGATTCTGTGTTCTTCTGGTCTGTGGTATGATCATATGCCTTATGTTTTCTTAGGTCTCTGTGGCAAGCCCTGTGGTTTTAAATGCTGCTTCTAAGGCTGCAAAGAATTCTAATTGATTAGCATTGTCTGTGTAACAGTTGAGGCCTTTCTGGAGGATATTGTATTCTCCGGTGGATAGTGGGTGGCTGGACAAGTTGATTACCCATTTGGTTCTGGTACTTCTTTGCTTCTAGGGTTTAGCTTAGGCAGTTTGGTTTGGAGTTTTGTTTTCCTTTTTTCAGCTTGCCTTAGGGATTTTTTCAATTTCTTGCCGGTCAGAAAGCTATTTAATGCCACAATAATCCAAATTGTATGACATGATAATTATTTCTCTGAAATCCCAGAAAGTGTGTCTAATAGGAATGAGAATACCCTTGGCTCCCCAAATGGCTGGAGGTTACAAGTTTCTGCCTGTCTACCCAATTAATTCAAATTGTACAGGAATGTTCCAGTCTCCAGTTTGTCATGTGCAATAGTGCTGGTGCCTTTGCTGGCTGAAGATACTTAACGTCACCTATCCCACCTTTAAGTCCATCCATCATTCATTACCGTAAGAATGATTATAAGTAGAAGTCAGTAAATACATTGATTTAAAAAAAAAGAGTTACAGAAAGTAGGTCTGACTTTTCTACCTCCATCAAGCTATATTACCATGAAGTATCAGTCAGGATTATTTAATGCAGTGCACCGAGCAAAACATGATGTGCTGCCAAGTAGACAACCAACAGGAAACTGCAGCCAGTCTATCACTTTGTAATTCAAATCAGCCAATTAGAGTTCTTCAATCAACCATTCAAGAAAATATTGCTCCCTCATATCTTTATCAGGTGTTTCTTTCTGCTGTTCTGAATTCCCCAGTCCCTATATTGTTCTCATGCACACAACAAAAAAAGACCGCCAGCAGAAAATGCCTCGCCTAAGATTACACGATGAGCCTATGGCAGTATTATCTGGCCAAAGGACAATGCAGAATTCCCTATGAGAAGCCAGAGAATTGAAACAAACACAGCAGTTCCAAAGAAGGTAACAATGCTTTTAAACAGAGACAGACTACTGTGCTGGAATTTGGGAGAAAGTGTTTTCATTCTCTCGAGCACCTGCTTATTGGTTAGAGTATTATTATTACCAAATTAAGTATTCACTTGGTATACATTGCATGCAAATATTTGCTGGATAGCTGCCTCTCTTTCAGGATCAAACATGTACTGGAACAAACTTAGGAAAATTAGAAGTCGCTAACTTGTGCTGACATGCTGTGGGTTAATATGGGAATTATACCATTGGATACTTTAACAAAGCAGTAAGATTAGACATAATTGCAAGAAGTAAGTGCTGCCTTGATGCTGCCAAAGAGCTAATGAAGAGCCACTTTGGTGTAGTGGTTAAGGCATCAAGCTAGAAACTGGGGACCCTGAGTTCTAGTCCTGCCTTGGGTCAGTCACTCTCTCTTGGCCCTAGGAAGCAGGCAAGGGCAAACCACTTCTGAAATCTTGCCAGGAAAACTGCAGGGTCTGGTCCAGGCAGTTGCCAGGAGTCAAGACTGACTCAAAGATATCCCCCCCCCCAAAGAGTTTATAAGGTTTTGTGATCTATGACATTTGGGAAAAGCAATGATTTGCTTTTAACTTTCTGTCTGAGGGGCTTCTCTGCTTTATAGAAGTAATAACTTAATCTTTGCCAAGCTGATGCAGCTATAGATCAGTCAAAACACTGCATAAGAGGAAATTTGTACTCCATGGTTCCAGCCTTTCTCATTTGCTTTCCATCTGTAAGGAGAAGGGTGGAGCAGATTGAAGATTGACATAACATTTTCCACCCTTAATGCTGATAACATCTACCTCATGTACTAGGTGGTGTATTTCACCTAGTACAACTTGTCAGGTTTGCAGGGAGAAGAAAAGAGAACACATGCTTTGAAGAGGAACACATTCGTTTATGGAAATGCACCAAGGAGTTCTTGGGTTGTTAGGTGATGTGAAAGCAACTGAAAGCAGTCCCAGAGTCACACAACATCAGTGGGGCTTTGGAGAACATGGAACGTAATGTTTTGTTAAGCTGATCAACCATTGCAATACTATACTGCATTTTCAGGCTTAAATTCTTAGTTTCCATGGCTATTCTATATCCTTCCTTTAACTAAAGTCCCCAGGGGAGGCATACAGCTTAGTGTTCATGGTATAGTTTTATTTCCATATGTTACAGAATAACTGTTATAATACAGACTTCTAAAAATCCTGTCAGTTGTTCTATATGTAGGCATTCTAAGCTTTGGCTGCCCAACCTGGTAACTTGGAGTGAGAAAAAGTATGCTAAATTATCACCTTCCTTCAGCACTCAATTAGCTTTAAAAATTTTAATACAGATTGCTTTAGTGATGTTCCAAGATTGATTGTTCATATTATTATGAAAAAATTATTGACCTCTGCAGAGTTGGTCAGTGAAGACCCCTTGGACTGGTTTGAGCCAGCTCCATGTCTCCACCTTTTGTGGCTTCTTAATGCTAAAAAGATAATGCACTTTACTTTATAATAGTACCACTCCTGCTTTTTGTGCACACAAAGCGTCTCTTTCCATGGCTGTCAAAGCTCTAGTGTTTGCATGCATTATGAATGATTATGCTACTAGACTGCATTATAAAATGCTTATACGCAAACGTCTGTGAAGCTTCATTTATCAGAAATTCAGCTTCTAAATCCACAGGAAAACAAAAGCTGCTTAGACTCCTAAATGTCAGAGATGTGACATTTCTAAAAACAATCTATGGTTATGATGTGCATATTGATATTTAGACATTTTAGACATTTTGATACTGTATGTATTTATGTGTGTGTGTGTATGTGTATACACACGTACATATACTATACATACATACTTTAGGATTTAAAGCTTCAGAGACATGGCCTAGATTTTTCTAGGAATTTGGTTTCACATAAAGTTTTAACAAATCAAGTGATTTTGAAATGTACCTGAAGTTTCATTCCACCATCTGTTATATTTTTCCATGAGACATATACACTATCAAGAGTGCCTTTGTAAATAAATTCTGAATTACAAGGCTGCATTGGCTACCTTGCTCTATGGCTCAGGAAAAGTCATTCTCATTTCAAGTCTTAAATTGTAGAAAAATCTACTGTGACAAAGTCAAAAAGGACCAACCACTATAAACTTAGACTAAAGAGAATGTGCTTTAGAGAGTGATCACATGGTAAGACTTAAATAGGGAAAATCAACTATTTGTGTTCATTTTTTCCCTTGATAATGGCTCATTCTTAATCCAATCAGATTTGGCTGATCATCAAGTTACCAAGATTTTTGCTGCTTAGCTGATAACCTTGTTCCTTGCTGCCAGTACTGTATAATGAATGTAGTATTTCTCTGTTGAGGAGGGAGATGCCTATGAATATAGTCCAGGCTTATGGAAACACGTCCATATCCCTGCCCCTTCTCCTCATTAACTGGTGAGCTTGAGAGCACTGGCCAGAGTGTTATTAAAATATTTTGCTCTATATTCAAGTGTTATGTGCCTCAGAATAGTGAAATAATTGGAATTTTTCTCCTGCTGAGGATTGATGTCATCTCTCCCTGTCCTTTCCTAGCTCGAATGTACTTTTTTTGTTGTTTTGCTGACCCTCATTTGTGTTGTTATTTAATTCCCTGCCAAAAAAGTTATTTGTAATGATGATTGGTAGTGTGCAGTGAAAAGTGGAGGTTCTTTTTATGTAGATTTGTTGTAAAATAATAAGAAGGGCTCCTGTTCCTTTAAAGAGAAGGATTTTTCTGAGAACATCAACACAGGTCTCAGAGGGAGAAAGATGCTTCTGATTTGTGAGGCCCAGGCGTCTCTCATTTGTCAGGACTCATCCTTTCTTTCATTTGTACAAACCTGCAAAGTGACCCTTTAGGTCATATAAAACATATCCCCCCCCCCCAGTTTTGTGTTGCAAGAAGATACAGGATACACCCAGTGCATAGCTACAGAACAGCCATGGGCAGCCTTCTTAATGCTCTCTTCTTTGTTAACTAATTGGACTCTGTTTCTGTAGCAGTGGCTCCTTTGATTCTCCTAACAGGACTTATTTCTCCTGACCCTTTTCTTTGTCCTTCCCAAAGGATAGGGGGGAGCCCTATTAACCAAGGAGGCCAAAGTCGAACCAGGGTTGCATCGGCTGCTTCTCATTCTGATGAAGAGGAGCTGTGCTAATATCCTTAATGCTGCTGTTGGCAGTCAGAAACAGATTCCATTATTGTCGATCAATGCAGCTGCCATCCTAGAGGGAGGGAAGGAGGGAGGGACTCTTCCTATTCACAGATTGATCAACCTGCCATTGCATGAGCAAATGTGTTGTAAGAGAGTCAGATGCTATTGTAATCGTAGCTGGAGCAGAATAGGTCTGGTGGCGGTGCAAACCTCTGTTGTTGGCAGGATTCTAAATGGTATTTAAGCTTTCTTCGGGAAACTGAAAAACAGGGCTACTAGAATTTTATATTATTTTTCCCCTAAAAGGAGGACAGTCATATGTTACACTTTATTAATCTGCATGGCTTTGCTAATCTTCGCTGTAGTGAGATCATTTTCCTTTGTCTTTCCATGCCTTCACATTTTTAAATGCTGTTTTGTCATTTTTAAACTGGAGGCCACCAGCCTGTCATCTTTTTTTTACTTTTCCTGCTTCAGCTGAGAAACTGACATCAAATCTTCTCTCCTGCCTCTGTCTTTTAATCAGATAGGTCGGTCAGCTAGGGAGACAGGAGACAGGCCACATTACACTTTCTTTTCTCCATTTCATTTTATTTGGTTCAGCCAAAAGCCTAAGTACTGGCCTCCCAGGACCCTCTGCGTTTCCCCCCTTCCCCTTCCCAGATTTATTCTGCCATTGTCTACTGTATGGAAAAGTTTTCTGGCTGGAGAATGAGTCTCCTTTCTCCTGGAGATGCGGCCGAGTGGCTGGATAGCAGCACAGAAGATGAGCGAAGCCTCCTGTCATTTCTTGGTACGGTAGGCTGGGAATACTTATTTCAAACCTTGAAAAACATTACCAGAAATTTAATTAAAAGTATTTTGTTTTTATGGTTGAGAATAGTCTCAGGACTATGTACATGGTTTTCTCTTTGGCTTAACATTAAATGTTCTCTATTAAATACATACTCATAATCTTAAGTGGCAGGTAAGCAGCATGGCACAGTTGACACAGCTATGCCTTTGAACTTTATACCATCCCTCTGCTTAGTCTTCTGCTTCCCAATTCTGTTAGTCTGTGAGAATCTGACTAATTTCAACTCATTTATCTGAGGAAATTTATTTCTGGCTTGTGTCACATTTTCCCTAAACATTTATGTGTAATTAACATGTAGTTAGGTGGTGTTAGGTTGATTTGTAATAAATGATAATAATGTGAATTTTTAAAGGCCTCATTGAAGACATTTTAGTTTACTAGTATTACCTACATCCAGGTAGTGCACTCATATTTTTAGAAAATGCCCAGTACTACTTTATGACCTTTTTGGTAAATTGGGTAAAAGTTAAAAACAGAGAATTAGTCACATTAAATTTTCTTTTAGGAAGTGTAAGAATTCCCTATTGGATCAGACTCCTGTGAAGCTACAATTACCATATAAAAATGCTTACCAGAATTGTTGCTCATAGAGTAGTCTGTAGTCGAGTTTGAGTTTGAGTTCTCTTCTATATAAAAAACTTGCAATTCTTCACACAACATTGTTCATGTTAAATACACTCCTAATGGTCACTTCAGAATGTATTAAGGATGCTAAGTGTTAAAGCAGATGGGGCTCCAAAACTCTAAAACGATTGTGAGTTACAAAACCAGAAAATATATATACATGGGATTATTTCATTTTTGATCTATTTCTTCATCTCTTGGAAAAGTTGCCATTATTTTCAAACTTCCTTCAGAAATGTTGAATCTCTTTACAAGATAACATATTCCCAAGGACCATTCAAGTCTCAGAATTCCCCATCTGTATACTCAGTTCTAGAACATATTGCCTGTGGTTAGAATAGGTACCTATATGAGACATTCAGTTTTTGTAATTATAGGATCCAGTTCTGAAATTTCATATGCTAGAAACTAGACATTTAATAGCTGCCTTGGTTTAACCTTTTGACAGAATTTATCTTTTGTCCTCTTAATACATATAAATTAGTCAAATCTTTTTTGTTTGTTTTTTTAAGAAAGAGGGATTTTCCTTCCTTCATTCCCACAATAGCTTAACAAGGTAGATGAGGCCAAAAGTGAGTGAGTTGAACAAAAAGACCCTGGGTGAGTTTAAATCTCTACCATTACTAATGAAAAGGATATTTGGATACAGAGATGGATAAAACTTCTGCTTCTGCTGATCAAGGAAACAGTATTGGGCTTTGCAGACAAATATTCTAGCACCATATAAGACTCTTTCATATCTTCATATGTATATGAAGTCAGTTTAGGGGAGAGGACATGATGCAGTACTCATTCCAAGTATTGCTATTAGAGTGTGTATATATATATAGCTATATATATATATATATATATAATATATATATATATTAGAGTGTGTGTGTGTGTGTGTGTGTGTATATATATATATATATATATTGCTATGTAAGTATTGCTATATAAGAGTATATATAGAGAGTATATACTATATAGAGTATATATGTATGTGTATATATATATATATATATATATATATATATATATATATATATTGCTATGTAAGTATTGCTATTTAAGAGCAATACTTGCAGCCCCAGTGTGTGGGGCTTGGATTGTAGAGACTCCCCAAATCCCTTCTCAAGGATGGAATGTCATGATCTCATAGGATAGGTCCTGGACTAGCTTCACAATGTATGAAGATCCATCATATTGTGTCAGATCTACTCTAGTGAGATTGCAAGTGGCTGCTTTTCCCATCCTTCTCACTTAAAAATCTTAGATTGTAAATGCCAAGAATTAAATCTGAGTTCTGCGAATAACCCATTTGTCTGTGAATTTTGAACTGAGATATATATTCTGCCTTCAGCCATAGATATGCAGATATCCTCACCTCCCCAAGACTTCATAACTGTTTATGGTCAGGGAGGAAGCCTGCCTCTTTACTACCTAGGCAACAATGGGATAGGTGCTCTTTTTCCAACATTGTGCAGGTCTCAGCACAATACATCAGGGGAGAGGGAGATTCACCCAAGAAACCCCCCATCTCTTTATGTGCTGGAGAATGGCAGTTCATTTGAGAAGACATGTTTATATTACTGCACATATTAACATTGCTTATTTTGTTACAGTTGTTAAAATACTTAATCGACCATTTAGAGGCAGGGATGTTTATTAAATCTAAATGTCCATTAAACCAAGTTTCTGTATTTGGCATCAGTTTACGTCATTTGAGTCAATTTACTATATTTTAGTAATTGTATAACTTATCTTTTACAAGATTAACGTCTGTCTGTGACGTTGTATTTGTGTAAATTAAATTAAATGAGTGTATAATTATGTAAATCATGCAAATTGATGCAAATTACATGAACCAGTTGTCCGGGCTATTTTGGAAACTGCACACTTTGCCCATTGTTTGAGAGTGAAATCTGAACTAAAATTTGGTCCCTTGCATCCAAAGCCCACTGAATGGCTGTCCGGAGACTCAAGACTTGCATCTTTATGTTGCCTTCTATCATTTGGGTACTCAGGTTATTATTTCATGGTAAACTTTGAGAAATTAGGTTTTTATTCTCTGTACCAATTATATACATATGAACCAAGTCATCTCTGGTTGAAGAGAAGTCAGATATCTGTAGGATGTCATCTGGAACAGATTTTAACATGGCTTGTGTGGGTGTGTTTGCATTATAGTAATTTGATTTAAGATAGTTAAGCCAGGTTGGAAAACTACATCTAAGGACAGAGCTATGTTACTGGGCAACCACCAAACCCAGCATTGCTTTGTTGAACATTTTTTTGGCAACAGTACAAAAGTGATTTGCCATTGCCTTCTGGGGGGAAAAAATTAATTTTGGTCAATTCCACAGCCTGGTGTCTCCATTCCTCCAAGTACCAAAACCCATACTGCTTAACTTCCAAGCTGCAACAAGGGCAGCCACTTGTGGAGGGTAACTTATTTCTTTCTTAGACTTATATCCTGCCTTTCATTCTTTCTTAGATTTATGTCCTGCCTTTCATTCAGGAGCTCAAGGTGGTGTATGTAGTGCTCCCTGTTTTCCCTATAACAAGAACCCTGTTCTTGTTATAGGGAAAACCCTGTTAGGTAGGTTGGTTTGAGAGAGAGTGACTGGCCCTGAGTCATCTGGTGAGCTTCCATGCTTGAGAGTGGATTAGAACCTGGACCTTTCCATTTCCATTCCAACACTTAACCGCTGCACCATATTTACTCTCAGTTGCAATTAACTGTGACTCCCCATCACCAGACCCTTTCTGTCTCTATTACTCTAAGCTACATGGTGCTGTGAAGAGCCTTGATGATCCATTGTGGTCCACAGTTTGTCTATGTTCTCTGCCAGCCAACTGGCCAGATCCTGCTTGCCAATGTGATGTAGTGGCTCAAGTGTTGGCCTGGAAGCAGGGAGACTCAGGTTCAAGTCAACTGAAGTTCATGGGTGATCTTAGCCAGTCCCTCTGTCTCAGCCCAACTCACCTCACAGGACTATTGTAATGAGAAAAATAAGAAGAGGGAGCATCATGTACATCATCTGGAGCTCCTGAAGTGAAGGCAAGATGTAAATCTATCAGATAAAACCTGTATTCACTAGCACCTGGCAGATTCTGATCATCACATCAGCCCATCCTCCCCCAATTCACTGCTGGTTAAGTGCTCTGATGTTATACATTGCGGCATCACACAAGTATTTTTTAATAACAGCAATTTCTATGTGGAGGTTGCAGAAATGTGGCAATGAATAGAACATTCCGCTTCTCCCAAGTCGCTGTTTACATTCTTTCCAGTTTACCCAAACTGGGTGTTTTTAACTTTTATTTTTACTGTTGTTTATCATGCTGAATTCTTATTTGGTTTGGGAAAATGAGCCAGTGGGTACAAATTTATTCATTGACACATGTACCAATAATAAGCAGAAAATTCAGAAAAATTGACAATAACAAGAGTTCTTGAGTCCAGTTGCCAACAGTTAGTTCATATTGCGGTGCTAAGTAGAACAGTGGTCTTTTGGGGCTGCACAAGCAATGCTACAAGAAAAATAGGAGTAGGAAATATGACAGTGGGTATCTCAAGTGGAATTTCATTGGAGCTGAAGCTCCACTTGCCCTCTGTTTTTGTTATTAAGTAGTAGTTATTACATAGCATGGAGTATAAAGAATTGTTCAAATGGTAAATAAATAAATTTGGATTGTTAAGTACAAAATTGAATTAAAAGGGGCCTTTGAGATGGAGGGGGTGGGAAGGTGTAATACAGGTATAATAACTATCTTATTTGCCAAAAATGTGAACTCCCCTGTGCTTAACAATGTAAAAGAAGGAAGGGAGGGTTTGCTTACTTGGGTTTCCCACCTTTTCTGAATGTTTTATTTCATAGTCCATGGTTGCAGAAAGCTTGAGAAATACTGTTTGAGACTTTTATTTCCTTGACTATTGTTATGCTCTGGATAATTTTAAAAAATGCATATGAGTATCTCACTACAAAAAAGAGCAACACTTATGTTCTGAAGAAAACAATGGAGGGAGTCCTAAAATAACACCTCAAGTATATTAAATCTTTCCTGAGCTGTCATATAATATGATTCTTGCAGAGTTATAAAAAGATAATATTTTTTTAATATTGTACATGTGAGTTTTAGGTCTACATTATTCTTTCCATTATTCAAAGCATATTGCTTCATTTACAGGTATCTTTATACCACCAAATAGCTATCTGTGATCACATCCCCCATTTTAAACTACTTCAAAAGCAGCCAGAAGGGGATTCAGTCAGGAGAAGTCCACAGCTGTGTCCTCTCAGTCAAACAGCAGGCTTAGGAGCAAGGTTCCTTAAGAAAAAAAGGGCATCAAAGGAAGAGGGTTAACCACCAGGGCTGTGCCAAACATTAAAAAGAGATGCTTTGCAGTGATCAGGTGGATGAATAAATCCTCACTCTTTGAGCAACTCTGTTGGCTACTTCAAAAGCTGTTACCAGCTATCTCTGCATGTGAGTGGATGTGCAACTATTTTGCTGGTGGTCCCAGCAGAAGTGTCATCTGTGTATGCAGACAAATGTGCAAAAAACTAAGGGCAGCTCTCAAACTAAGTGATCATTGCAAATTATGCAGCCACTTTAACCATTTGAAGAATAAGGAGAAGCGCTTCGTTCCTGCATCTACCCCTTGCAAAACACCTCTTCAGAATGCTTTCCACAGCCCTACTGAGTACTTTCTTCACTACTACAATCCCAGTTGAAGGTAGGGCTTCACCCTGTCCCCCTTTCAGTTGCTATTAAAGCTTTATAATAGATTGAAATATTTCTTTAGAAACCCATGGGTATTTCTTACATTTTGTGCTGAGAATGTTGCTATAGTTCTCTTTGCAACACGCTTAACTTGCAGCAAAGTTAAAGGCCAATAGACATAAACTAAATTGCAGTTCACTGGAGGTTTCCTCCAGTGAACTGCAATTTAGTTTATGTCTATTGGCCTTTAACTTTGCTGCAAACCTCTTTGAAAATAGAAGATAAGGAACATGGTTTCTACTTATGTTCATCAGGAATGCAAATGAATGAACTGTTACTCTGCTGTGCAGATCTTTGCTGAAAATAAACATCTGATTAGCTTGTGATAACTTTTATTGATGTTAGCAGCTGAATGGAAGTTGGCCTGATTTTTAGGCATGTTAATAATCTAGGAAAAATTAAGAGGTTCTATATTCCAATCCTCATGCTAGAACTTCTAGTCCCTCCTGACTTTTTCTGCAGCTGACTGATTTTGTACTCCTATTAGCAATTTATCTTCTATTAGTATCTCCAAATTTGTTCTCAACAACTGCATTAATTCTTGTTTTGATACTGAGCTTGGCAGGCCAATTTCTGTTTATCTCCCCATCCTTCCTATACTGCTGCTTTATCAGAATTGTTTGTTCTACTGTGGTAATCCTCTGAACATTGTCTGGCCTCTGTTTCCCTCTGTACAATAAGTCCACCTCCTCTTGTAACATAAATGGTGTGCTCTGCGGCTGTCTACGTTTTGTGGAGATTTCAACTCCTGAAATTCTAACCAAACTTTATTTATGAGAATAGGGCCATGAGAACAGTGTTCCAATTCCTCTTGTACTCTAATATTTTCTCTCTCTCTTATTCATGGGCTATATCAGATCAATTTTGTTTGGAAACTCAAAGATTCAGATGCATAAATAGATGGCTATCAGAGCAGCTCTGGTCCCAAAGTCAAAGAAAATGATTAATGATTCCTAAATCCAAGCATCTATATACAGGAAATTCACATGTGTACTGGCTAGATATTTGATTGAAGCAGGTTGATAGCACATCACCCGGTGTTCCAAGAGCTATGCTAATGCTCAAATATAATTCTCATATTTTATTATCACCTTGCTAAGAACTCTTTAGACTATGCTTGTTAGACTTGGAATGGAGGCGAAGTAGCTTCCTTCTGGTTGGCTCTTAAAGAGTTATTGAAATATAGCAGCAGGAAGAATAAGAGAATTGCCTCTTTTATTTTCCCATGGCACTTACAACCTTTCTGAAATAAACTCAATAGGTAGCTGCACACAAGTTGCTATCTTTCAGCCTCTCCCCCATCCCTATATGCAATGTGGGATGTAATATTGACTATCTTGGAGAGCTGTTACCAGAACTACTAGGGCAAGACACAAATTCTATAAATTCTCAACTAATACCATATAAACATTGTTTTGCAACTGCCAGTCCTCATGTGTGTGCTAAAAGGGGAAGGCGTGTTTGTAACTTTGCTGTTTTGTGAATTATCAGTAGAAAGTGGATATTTTTCAATTTATTACTCTTGCACAAAAACAAACCATTTACAAATATTAAGGTTAGCTTCATGTCTTTTCACAGTCTGTGAGTGTGTGCCTGAATATGTGAACTTCTGAGCATTCTGACTCATATATGTTAGCCCTGGGGTGTGAACCAGTTCAAGTTTTAAGTTCTTGCTGACTTGGAAAGACAAGAAGATCCATTGATTTTGTTTTAGGAACTCACACCAGTATAGTTATTTAATATACTTAGAGGGAGAGTAAGATTGGTTTTAATAGCAGGTAAAAATAATACAAAAGCACAATGTAGCATCAATGGGAAGAGGAGGGAGATAGTTTTGGTCCAATTGTGAAAGCATAGTTTTTCCAACAGGAGAAAAAATGTTTTTAAGGACATAGAAACAGCATCTGTAGCTGTTTTTAACTGTTAATATGCAGTTAGAAGAAGCTAGGACAGCTAGTTCAGTTTTACTTTTTAAAATCTGGTCCTTATGTTCACATCTTGAAGTGTTACCTCATCTTTGTTTGGAAATATTTTATTGCTCTGTATAATTCATTTGTAGGCTTTCTGAAATCTGAACATCACAACCCGCCCTATGAGTTTATCTCAAGGTCATATTTCTGATAGGTAGGAATAGGGTAACTGTTTATTTTCCTCTGTCTTCCTCCTGGTAAAAATTGAACTACCCTCTTTTTTCAACTATTGATATTCTATGGTGTAGCATCTAGACTTATGTTTCTTCAGATATGATTGCAAAATTCAGCAGAACAGAAATGCTGTGATGATGGCAGGCAGTTTTCCTGAATAAGCAAGATAGCAAGTATCAGATAAATCTCTCTGTGATACGTGATTATGTCTGAATTGGAATAAAGACACATATTTTTGTACCATCCAAATATAGCATATAGCAACAGCATTTGTCATTACTCTTCTGAGGGGAAGCGAATCTTGCTCTGGATAGGAAAACAGTCTACAACAGAAGAGTGCTAGCTGTTGGGCGCCTGTTAATGGCCTGAAATAACGGGTGAGGAGGATGTTAATTTGGAAAGAGGGATTAAATAGCTGTGGTCTTCTCTTGTGCTTCCTCCTTGCTCTCTGCAAAGTGGAGGGGAGGGGAGAATCCAGCCATTGTCTTGAGTAACTGCACGAGCAGTGATCCAAGGGCCAGGAGCTGGTGTGGGTGGTCTCAGCCGCTTGGCTTCCCAAAGCAGAAGAGCAAGAGTTTGGGGATTGTATTTGGACAGGCATCCCGGCGTCATCCTCTTGAGTCTCTTAATATTTCACAAGAGTTTTTTCAACAGTTTTTGAATAGACGCTAGGAAAGGAATTGAATTTCTTTTGGTTTAGCGTATCAAATTTGAAATGAGTTGCATTTGCTGTAAAGGTACCTATTTGTTGTTGTTATGTAAACTATGTAAATGATTTTTTAAAAATTATTTCATTTTCTGTTTTGGTTATCTAATTTGATAGTTTGATAGGTTGGGTCATGTTCTGAAAACAATGAGCAATATCCTAAATTACTCTAGTTGTAGAAAGATTTTTTATTTTTTATTTTTTTTTTGCAAATTTGTAAATCTTTTTGAAAGTATACAATACGGTAAATACTGTTTAACAGCTGGGTTTATTTAAAAATAAATGCATAATTTTGGACTGCACCTATCTGTTCTGATCCTATTAACTGTCCCAAGACTAAACTTCAGTCTTTATTAAATTGTCTGCAACACAATTTATATTAGAGCTCCCCTTTTCAGAGATTGTGTTGGACAGAATTAACTCTGTTCATCATGGCTTTAAGGAAGTGTTCATGAATTGCAGATAATCTCTATGAAGAAGTTTTAAAATCTTTGTACACATTTAAAACCAAATTTCATTTACTTTGAGGCACTTCTTGATACCCATTTTTCATTTGATTAACTGGTCCTGATGTTATTGTTGCTTTAAATAGGGGTGTGTGTAAAACAGAAAATACATTTCGTTTTGAATCTGAACCAAATGAATGTGTTTTGGGAGTTCTCCCCATCTATTTTTGAGTAGCTATGGTGCGGCAGAAATAAAACCTGGAAGATTTTGTTGTTCCCAGTTTTGGCCAGAACCACATCTGGAGGGATCCTGGAGTGATTTTACAGGCGAGTGTGTAAATTGGGTAGCTATTGCTCAGTGCCCATCTGCCTACTTCTGCTTTGGCGTGACTGTGCACCACCCTACCTTCTCAGTGCCTTCCCACTCTCCTCTTCCCTGCAATCCCACTGCAGCATATCCCACTAGTCCACCCACCCAAATCTTGCCAGGGCTTTACCTGCTACCCTCTCCCACTTGTGCCCCTAATGTCCTTGTGTGGCATATCCCGCTGGTCTACCCACCCCTGACCTTTCCAGCAGATTCTCTTCCTCCCTTCCCTCCCTCTCCCCTCTCCCCCTTCAACCACTGTCCTGGCTTGTAAGCCTGTTTCTTGCTGTGAAGTTCTCAGCAGTAAAAGAATAAGATCTCTCACCTGTGCCTGATGTTCCCAAGCTTATCCCAATTTCTAGTCCTGCTTCAAGAAGCCAGCAAATTAGAAATTAAGCCTCCAATAACCGTACAACATAAACTCAGAAGCCTTTGCTGAGTCTCAGCGGTGATAGCATAACATTATAGCGTTGCAGTCAGGCAGTTTCCCCAACAGCTGTCACCATGGTTGTGAGTTGCAGAGTAGAACTTGTGGTGTGGAGGGAGGGGATGACAGAGGAGTAATGTTATGCCAGAGTCCAGAAACTGGAAGGAGGGCTGAAGCAGGAGTGTGGTGCATACTGCTTACCTAAGCAGAAAGAATCAAGACAAGCATTTTTAAAAGACAAAAGAGGTTACCTAAATGGTCAAAAACTGAATTGAAGCATAAGGTGAGGGTCCCTGATGGGGTTATCTGTGAAAACTGCTAGAGGTCAGAGCTGAGGCTTCAGGAAGCAGAAGAACCGATGCACTGGCACATGCGGGGGCAGGGGGGTGTCAAGCAGCATTGAGGTGTCACACAAGCCCCATTCCTTTTTTGTGTATGTTGTGATGTTATACAAAAAGGGCAGAGCTCATAGCGCAACATGCTTTCATCATTCTGATGAAAACAGTGAGGTACTACAAGCACCATTTTTCCCATGAAGTGGTGGGGGGGGGATGACCCATCCCAGACTTCATGGAAGTCTAGCCCTGCTATTTTGTGATTTGTGTTAAGCATCAGCTGAAACAGAGAAACCATGTTCTATCTCGAACACATAGGCATTAAGAATTAGAAGTTGCTTCAAAGTAGTGCAAAACTAAGTTCAGAGGAACCCTCAAAATCTTTGAACTGGAAGAAATCCTGACATTTATAAAGTATTTAGCTGAAAACAGATTTGAATTTTTAACCAAAGTTTAAGAGGCCCCATATATAAGTATCTGTTTCTTTTTTTGGGAATTTGTTAATCACGTTTGGTTATACTAAAAATTCCTGCCCCCTTGATCTCAGTGTGTAGCATGCTTTTAAATGCTATATTTTGGTTAAATTTTAAGCAATATCTGCCAAACTTTTAAGGAATTCTTCCAACCACTTCCTGCTTTAAGAGATTCACTTTTGGAAGGTGATGAGCCAACACTGGAATGTTTGCATCAGGCCATTCCAAGGGTTCGCACTTATGACTGGTTGCCAAGCGCCCCGCGATCACATGATCACCATTTGTAACCTTCCATGCTGGCTTCCTCAGAAAGTCAAAGGGGAAGCCAGCAGGGAAGATGGCAAGTTATTGGGGTGTCTCCCCCACCCGCATACCTTCTCCCAGCCCCTCTGTGCTTGCGGCATATTGGCCACTCACACAAACCTGTGTACCTTCCCTGAACCATGCGGTGCCTCTCGTGCACTGCTGCACACCACCTTGCACACTCCTCAACTCGCACGGCACCTCTCCTGCATCATTGTGCACCGTCCCCAACCTGCATGGAACCTCTTGCTCACCACTGTGCACCCCCGCACACTTTCCCTGATCTGCACAGCACCTCTCATGCACTACCATGCACCCTCCCTGACCTGCACTGCACCCTCATGCACCCTCCCCAACCCGTGCAGTGCTCTCAAGCACTGCTGAGCACCCCCGTGCATCCTCCCTGACCCACAAAGTGCCTCTTGTGCATCCTGCACGACACCTCTCACACACCCTCCCTGACCCTTCCCTGCATCCCCGCACATCCCCTCACTCCCTTCCCCACCAGGCAGCAGCCACTTACCTGCTTACCGGCTTGGGATGTGCAACTTCCTGCTGGCTTGCCTACTGACTTTGGTTGTGGGAAGCTGGCAGGAAGTTGTCTTGCTTAATAACCTTGGGATTCAGTTAACGACAGCAACTGGGACTGCAGGGATTGCTGTTACTAAGCGATGCAGTCATGCTTTACGACCATATTGTTTAGTGACAGAAATTCCAGTCCCAATTGTTGTAAGTCAAGGACTACCTGTGTACAATGTCTGTAATAAAGGTGAGTGGGTTTTGCATGCTACTATATCCCCAGTATTTGAAATCTGTCCTGACATCAAGAATGGTAGACCTTCTGCATGAAGAATAGCCAACAGAATGATTAGAAACCCTTGATGTAGAAATCTGTATTTCATTGCTGTAATCAGTTTGAGTTACTCTTTTTTTTACAGAGGAGCAAAATGAATAAAATAAAATAAAAGGGACTTCTGAGCAGTTTGTTCAACATGTTTGGAATTGTTTCAGCTGTAATATAATTTTCCAGGATTTCTTTTTTTTTAGTTTTACTATTACATTACATTGTTAATTCTATTATATGTATATAATTTTGTTATTTGATATAATGAAATCATTACATTAAAAGATTTGTGTAGGGAATGAGAAGGAAGTTTCTGTTTAAGGAAAGGCTTATTTTTCTCCTGTTTCTTTTCACCCTCTTCCCTCAGAGGTTCCATCAGAGAGGTCTCCTCGAAGACGGAGCATCTCAGGAACGAGCAATCCCACAGATACATCAAATACATCTCCTTTCCGAGTACCAGTAAGTACACATTTCCTTTGAATCAGGCCCTCTGACAAACTCTGTATGTTGCTGTGGCATAGCATTGCCCCTAGAGCACCTAGGGGTTTTTTTTAACCAATTCAGTGGCTGGGCTTGTAGCATCAGAGGCAAAGAGTCATCTGTGTTCCCTGAGAGGGCGGCTTTCACTTACCTCTGCATTCTATTAACCAGTGAAACTAATGCTCAAAAAGGTAAAGCAGCAAGAAGGCAGGCCTGCCAAGCAGGAGGCCCAGATGATCTCTCTTGAGTTACCCTCACTGCAGCTATGCTTGGGTGGGTAGGGTGTGGCTAGACTTAGTTGATTTTGTTAGCAAATACTGTAATACCTATAACTGTGCTGAGGACAGAGAACTCTACCGCTGAACAGACTATGCTGACTATTAGCAGGCAGTTATAATTAAAGGAACAAGGGAAACTCTTGAGAGAAAAGAATCTGCCACAGAGGCTTAAATGATCCTTTTACTGGTAACAGGCTCCAGATTTCAACAGCTATATGACTATACTCTTGTCAATTACAGAAAATGTATGGGTATTGTTAGGAGTTTTCAGATAGTAATGCAGCCAGATTTTATTTCTAGCTTTCTCAGAATATGATTCAAAGACATATATCAATTCATGAGACTGACTGTGATTCTGTATTCTAAAAATATTCATGCTTCATAATATTTCTGCCACAGATGGATAAGGGGTTTTTTTTCCTTTTCTATAGATGGGAATTTATCATTGTATACATGTATGTTCAGTTTCCTTTAGTGAGGCTGATGCTTAATTGTAAATTATTTGTGTTTATAATTTTAATCCAAGCTTCCTCAAAATTCTTACCTCTCATTCTCTTTCTTTTTGGTGGATCAAAGTTGGAAGTACCCCATACTTGAATTACTGCAGTTTTTCTGGTGTCACTTACGGTGTAAACCCAATTAAAATTAACTGACTTTTCCTACAGGGTACCACCTAGAACAAAAGTTTTTAAAAGACAGCAATGAGCTACAATATTCTGGGATATTATTTTATGATCTATTTAAGAATCTGTAATAAACCAAGAACAAGTTCTTTGCTTTTGTTTTAATTAATGAACATATTAATATTAGTCAGCTTTCTCAATTTGTCCTTGTCCTAGCTTCCAAATATTGATAATAGTAATGGATTCTCTCCATGGATAATTCTGAGCAAGAATTCCAGTGTTTGTTTAACATAAGGTTGATCAGCGTGTAACAAAACTGAGGCATATCATCTCACTCAGCCTTTGGCAGTGCTAATCAGGAATTCTGGGAATTGTAGTAAAAAACATCAGATTGGGAAAAAGCTGATCTAGGCAACTCACAATTTAAAACTGGAACATTATCTCTCACTCTTTTCTTTTAAATGCATTTAATGGATGAAAGCTTCTTTATTCCTATATATTCAGGTTTGGCTAATCCATATTATATGAATAGTCAAAGCATATACTGAAGAGAAAGGGAAAAAGAGATGGCTGTATGTGTCTGATTGAATTGTTTTACCTAGCATTGTTGACAGAAGACCAGGTCTACTCTTTGATCTGACCCACTGAAAGTTCAAACTCAGAAAGTAACTGTGAGTGGTTCCCACAATATGTTAAACTCTAAACCTCAGTTAACAAAGCAGATTCTGTGTTCACATAAATAAACTGCATCATGCCCTAATGTGATGGCTTGATTCCCCTAGTACATTAAGACAGTCACTGGGCTGAATTGCTATCTGGCCTCATTTTAGTCTAATCTAGTATGTTGTGTGAATTAACTTTTGCTCTATCATGTCCTTTTAACCTCTAATACCATATCATGATTAGGTCCTTCTAAGATGAATATCACATAAGTCATACAATAATAAGTACTTGGTCACAGAATCAGGTACATTTCCAACTTTTTCTCACTCAAAACCATTTTTAATTTTTTCATCTGATTTCAACATCAGATTCTCTTTACTGGAAACAAGAGGGCTCCTTCTCCTCAGTTCCATACTTAGAGAGTTACTTACTGGAAGCCAGAAGGTTCATTGGTTCCTCACTGCAATTCAGGGGGCTATTTGTTTTGTTAAATGATTTATATCCTTTATCTGGAAAGTACAACATACAGATCAATACAAATGTCTTGCCCTCAGGTGAGTGGGGAAAAGACAGCAAGATTACCTCTATCTCAGTTATGAAGGGTTCAAGGATCTTCATCTCTCTCTTCCACCTCTGTTGTGAGTTGGGTAATTATTAGAAGAAGAGCAAAGCCCAATGAACTGGCTTCTCAAAGAGCAGGTGATAGTGGCCCTGCTCTCCTTTTCTGCCTCTGCCACAGCTTAGGTGGTAAGCAGGAGACCATTCTTTGACTAGAATTGTGCTTTCTCAACCTTAATTTAAAAACCAGAAAGTTCAAACCTTTAAACATCCATCAGCACTGTACATGGTGTAGAGGAACATACAGGGACACACAGAAAACTGTATAGCCTCATATTTCTACAGCCTTCCTTTGCTGGGTGGGTGAAACATGGGATTAGAATGCCTGCACATAGCATATATATAGCTATGTGTTCCTGCTGTTTGTACAGGCCTGTTGTTCCTCCACGTATGGTTCCTCTCATTTACAGCTGTTTCCTCGATGTGTTAAATATTCCTTCCAAAATACTTTGATTTGCATGATAAAAAGTAAAGTAATTCTTTGAATTGAACTCAGCTCCTAGTGGATACATGAATATGTCCATGTTGTATTCTTGGCAATAATATGGAAGTCACAGTCTTCTGGCATGTTTTTTTTTACTTCCCAATGTAGCCTGCAATATTGGGATTTCTTCCCAATCTTCCCCTACTTAATCCTGTTTCACAGTCTTTCCCCTGACTCTGTCCTTTTTTGTGACCCCCATTGATATGTGGTCATTTGTTCTGTCTGTCCCCTTCTGTAACCCATTCTGTGTTATCCCATTGTCTGCCCTTTTGTGTGTCTGCCTCTTTCTGTCTCCATGTCATCCTTGACCCTCTGTCACTATCTTTCTCAGAGTACCTCTGTCTGTTCTTTGGGTCTGAGAGTGGGGGGAAAAAAGACCCTGAAAAAAGGAGTACTCCCCACTTTTTGTAACTGCCCCTCACCCACAAAATGGTGATATCACAAATTGTTTTAAACACACACACTCACACACAGAAATTCTTCAGTAAGAATTTCTGTACCAAACCATAATTTTGCAATGTTATTTTCTTATACAAAAGAACTCTCTTGTAGGCATATATTCATTACCATCTCCTATTTATGCACACCTAGAGCGTGATGTGTTATACAGGTGACACAGTAGGTCCAGGAAACCACCTTTAAACTCTGCTGTCTTGTTCTTTTTAAGGAACCTTCAGATCAGAAGTCCTGCTTAGACATAATAGGAAGGCTGCTGCTTTGGTTTCTGGTTAGTGGACGAAGTGGGGGGTGGATGAAGAACATACCTGACAATAAACCTGAATTCTAAGTGTTTTCAAATGCAGCTGCTTTCCAACAAACCTTCATTACAGTTACTGAAAGGGTAAAATGGCACCAACTATGAGGTCATGCAGCCCACCCCTTGAAGGAACAGAATAAAAAACAGTAGGTTGGAATATAGTCAGGTATTGATTGCCTTCAGTTTCTGGGTGAAGTGTGACATTATCTTTAGAAACAAATTAGCAATCTTAAAGACTCTAGAAATACATTACTTGCAGGACATGTGATACTTCTTTGTTCTTCAATTTCCTTTTTTCTTCTAGTTGTTAATATGCACAGCCTGGCTATTTTAAAAATTCACTTCTGAATAGAACATTCAATTCCAGTATATATTCCATCACTGTCCTTCTAGGCGCTGAACAGTAGCATCCATACAGAAAAAAAATTACTCAACTGCACAACTTAATGGGCCTTTGTCCAGTGCTTGGAATTTTGATTTACAGTTGCAAAATATGCTGCAAGTGAATGCTTTCTTTTTTTCTTAATTTGGAAGAAGCTCTTCAAATAACTCTTTGCTATGGAGTGCTTAGGAACGATTCACATTTAAGAGACTTGCAGATGAAATTAAGTTTTTTTTCTCCCTCTTAAATATCTGATATTACTGTTTTTTAAAAAAATATCAACTTCTTGCATAACAGTATCCTCAGATCAGTTTCTGTTTAGCAGCATTCACTGACGTGCAGTCCTTGAGCTGTCACTTAGTGATGCAGGGCACAGGCTTTGCAGGCAGAATGTCTTGACCCCAATTTCTAGTATCTCCTGGCTAGCCTAGGAAACACTGCTTCTGTTCACTATGGAGTTGTTGTTATTTTAAATTTATTATAGCCACTTACTTCCATAGACTCTGGGTAGCCTACAAATACAGTACAAAACAATAAAAACAGTTAAAAACATTCCACCCCACAGGCAGCTGAGACCAAAACAATCCAACAAATAACAAATCAAACCAAAAGGAGGGTCCTACAGACACATCAACACCAGCCCTAAGACCAAAGCCAGGACTTAAGTGCTTGTCGGCACCCTAGGAGAGAGGGCCCTGTCTGTATCTCTGTGGGATGCTGTTTCAGAGGGTGGGGCTGCAACAGAGAAGGCACGCTTCCTCAGTCCCAGAAGATGCAACATTTAATAGGAGAGACCTGGAGCATACCCAGTCTACCAGAATGAACTGTGCAGGCAGAATTGGTAATGATGGATGAATGCATAATTTCCTTTAATAAAATAAAACACTCTTTTGGTGGTGCATTCCTTTCAGCGAGGATCAATTTCAGTTGTCTGTAGTTGCCAGTAAGATTCTGGAATGTTACATCTGGTCATTTATAAAAGCTAAGTCTGGGCTGTGAACCAAGGAGTCTCCAAATCAAATCTTTCTTCTTATGACTTATGATATGGCCTTAAGAAATCCCCTGACTCTCGCCACATCCGTCTCTCAGAAGAGCAGCAGATATATCTAGTAAGAATGGCTCTAGAAATTCCAGAAGCAAAGAAAAGAAAGATGGGAACATTGAGAGCAAAGTTGGGCTGTCACTTGGAGCTATTTTCTTTTTGAGATTTAATTTCCAATTAAAATAGCCTCAAGAACACTCCCTGTTTTTTTTTTTAGCTTCTAGTGCGGCCTTATTTACAAGTTGCAGGTGAAATATGACTCAGAAGCTGAACAAGTTAAAGATTTTATGATTAAATGGACATAGGATTTAGACAGAACAATTGATATGCAGCAATGGGAATTTCAAGGGAAGAAAAATATTAAATTTATACAGTGACTATCACACTTAGAAAAAACTGTTTTAATTGTTTTACTGATGGTGTATCACTCAAGTATTGATTGCTAAAACTGATAATTCATTTTGTGTTACAATTTGATAATTCAAATTGGAAATGTGATCATCAGGTCAGGTTTATTATTTGGTGCAATGTTGAAAAGCCCAGCAATTTTGGAAAATGAGCTATAACAGAATGAAACAAATTCTAAAAGGTTGTTTCCCTTTCTAACCTATTATCTTTCTACTAAGTATTATTGGATGTTGTATTTCTACAAAGTATACTGAACTTTGCATGTGCTAACAACTGCTAGGATGCTCTACACTTTGCACTGGAAAATGCATACAATTGCTTCAGGAGAAGAATGGCAAATTAAGTTGTAGGAGTATGCCTCAATATCTAAAATAACCTCGTATTGAAAATAAATCTTTGGGTATGTGCGTCATCTAAAATTTGAGTTTCTCTTAACATGAATGCTTCATTAAATAAAGATAGATTTCTTACTAACAAGACTATAATTTTACATTTTAAGTTATGTTTCATGCTGTGTTGATTACTGTTGTTGATAATCATACATTAACTTGATTTTAATATGTAGTTTTAAAATAACAAAGTGTTTAAATACATAGAATTAAATTAATACTATTCTGGGGATTTGTACTTAATTTACTTAAACTTATGCTTTTAAATCTCTTGTATATTTACTTGTACTTTCTCTCCCTTTTGGCTTCTTTTCTGCTTTTTTTCCCTTTTAAATGTTAATCGTTTTTTGAAAAAGCATACCAAGTGATGTAAAAGATAATCAACCATAATTGTACTGTCTTACTTTATATTAAAATCAATTGCTGTATTTGCATGCCACAATAAATAAATACATTTCTGAAAATTATGCCTTATTGTGAACAACCTAGTATGCTAGCATGTGTTGCTCCCCTGGCTTATACTGTCAATGGGAGCAGCTGAACAGATTTCTTAGTCTGCTGTAACATATAAGCTAGAATTCTGGCTTGTTCTCCCAGACAAATCAGGAATTAAAAGCCAAGAACAAACCATGACTTCCAACGGAGGAAACAGTCAAAATTTGTGGCTCACACATCAAGATAGCCATTGAAGTATTTTTTTGGTGGTCTTTTCAGCCATTCCCATTGGCAAGAGGAGCAATCAAATAGTATGTACCAGCACACTTGCTTGTTCTCATTAAATTCAGAAATTCTTGTTATCGTGAATTGTGATCACTTTCAATAGGACCTCTGACTAGCTGCCACATTATGCTGTTTATTTCCATTGTATTTTTAATGTGCATTGATTGAACTATACATTACATTGTACTAACCTTTTTATAAATAGTTTCATGTTATTGCACACCAGTATATATTCATAATGGATATTATTTTGTTCAAATATGCTATCATACAGGTATACTTGGTGAGTTTCAATTATTTCTATTTTGCCCGATCTGTCAATCTTGCTGTGTATCTCCCTCTTTTTGTCCTGCAGTTTTGTAAATCCCAAGAAAGTTGTCACTGAGCAGATTTCTTTACTTTTAGTTTATTCCAAGGAAGTGCTGTAAAGGGACTTTCATCTTTGGAATTACCTCCCTTCCTCCTTAGTTCACCTCCCCAGTTTCATTTCCTTGCATTTCCAAAAAATGGGTTCTTTATCTTCATTCCTACCTGTATACTTTTACGTTTTTCATCTCTCAGTGACATCTTCTGAAAAGGTTGTTATATTATTTCCCTTCCCCAGCATGCCTTAGAGCTAAATGTTTTAACCATGTTTTTTCTTTAAGTACATTGCTATTATTCCCATATTGTTTGTTATTGTCTAACTCAGTGTTTCTCAATCTTGGCAACTTTCAGATGTGTGGACTTCAACTCCCAGAATTCCCCAGCCAGCCTTGCTGGCTGGGGAATTCTGGGAGTTGAAGTCCACACATCTGAAAGTTGCCAAGGTTGAGAAACACTGGTCTAACTGATGTTGTTTTATATACTGTTAAGAATTCACATCAAAAACTTTCTTTGGGCTGGGTGAGAAAAAAATTAAATAATAAGTTTATGAGTCCCTTCTGTCACCAACTTAGGGATTTAAGAAGCATCTCCCTGCCCACCAGTGATCTATTAAGTTCACCCTAGTACATCCCAGCTTTCTGCTTTTGAAAGTCTAAAGCAGCTTTTTCTCAACATATGTCATACTGATAATCACTGGGAATTGTAAGAGTTGTGGCCCAACACATCTACAGTTGAAATTGGTTGGTTTAAAAGAAGCAATAAAATAAGAATTAGAAGTAGGGACACATTCTGCTTGTTGGGTCAGTCATTTTATGCATCTTGGTTACAGAAATTATGGTGAAATATGTATATTTAGAGCAAACAGAATACCTACTATGATGGAGACAATCTGTAAAAGAGTTTCAAAATGAATTTATGGGGGAGGGCGGAATGCTATGCCAGGCCATTATGAAATGAAAATAAAGTATTGGGAGAAGAAGGCAAGCAAGGATCACAGACAAGAAATCTAATTGAAGCTTATCTTGCCTGCTTGGGAATTCATAGTTCCCAAGCAGTCTTTTGTATTTGTTTAAATTATTAATGCACACATAAATAGGTTTTTTTAAAATAAATCAGGAAATTATATTGACGGAAAGTGCCATCTGCAATAATTTAGTGATGAGACCTACCTTTCTGGATAGCTCACTGCATAAAATGCTGTAAACCACCCAGAGTCGTTTCAACAAGATAGGCGGTGACAAATTTGATAAATAAATAAAAAAATTTAAAAATTCCCACAATGTTAAATTCACAGTGAATATAACTTTATCCTATTAGAAGTTATAATTGTAGAACTAAACTAGATTCATCTTCTGGCAAAACGTTTTGGGCATTTACAAAAAAGCATTGAAAAGCAAGAATTCCCTTTTCTGGGGGTTCTTCAAACTCAAGGGGCAATTACACCTGATCAAAAAACATTAGCAACATAATGAAGTACCTAAAAAAAATAGCATAAGGAAAATGAAGAGAATAATCTGCTTGCCTGTTTAAGCAACAATTTGAGGTGATCCGTGATCAGCAGAAAATCAAAGAAATTATTATTGTAAAGAAAATAAAGGCTTGGTGAATGGAGACAGAACCATTTTGTATTTTCCTAAAGAAGTTTAAAATAGTGTGGAGGCTCATATACAGGGTCCTTAAATAAGGTTGAAATTGTTTAGTTAACTTGTTCAGGAATTGTGGATGGCTTGCTTTCTAGTTAGTTATTGTGAAGGACCTGTGTAGACCTGGCCTTGGGAATGGGGAAAGAATGAGCAAACCGTTAAGGAGGAACTTTTGGAAAAGATTACTCAATCCTGAGAAAGAAGAAAGCATGAGAAAGAAACTCAAAATAGTCCCACCTTGAATTTGTTTGAAGTAGAAACTTGGAAAGCTTTCAAGATTATGTTAGGCTATCCTATAACAATAAAGCATATTCCTGGAATCCCTGTTGTGCCTGTTTCTTGATTTGCCTATGCCTTGAAAAGCTAAGATTTTTATTAAATGTTACTGGTCTTTGAGGTGTAAGCTAAAAGTTGTAGGGCAAGTCTTTCCTAAATACCCAGCTCCCATTGGAATTTATCACGTGCATCCTGCTCTTAATAGAGTACTTACAATGTCATTTTGTGCCAATTATGCATATGGATGATTTTGCTATAGCTCTTGTAAATTTTATTTTGTTGTAGAATTGGTTGTGGGAACTGCTTAAGAATTACTTTCAGTTTATGACATCAGAAAATGGATGGAGGCAGAACAGAATAAAAGGCAATACTTAACAAATTGGGCAGTTGAAAACAATATTAAAATTTTATCTCACACAACGTAAGTGGATTTTTCGGCTCTTGAAAGAATGTAGAGCCAATATTATTTTCTCACTGTATGAAAAAAAAAAATAGTTTAAAGAGCAATTTTATGCTATTGGATCGTCAAAGGCAAGAGGAGCAACCATTTTTATGTGAAGGAATTGTTAACCTTTGAAGAAAACTGCTGTATTTTGAGAGTAAATATACATCTTCCTTAAATGTCTGTTGGGAAATGAAAATAGCTGAGTTTGTTTTATTCTCCCAGTAAGGGACAATATAAATAAACATCAGCTTTATCTGGCCAAATTGCACTCATTTCAAGAAAACTGAATGATTCTTGGGGAGATTTAACCCAAATTTAGACAGATGAAACAAAAATGTAAAACATTACAATTTATTCAGCATGTTGGCTTCTCTGCTAAGTTCCATGATTTAATAGATGAAATCTGTTTAGGGGTACATGGCATAGTGTCCCATCTTACTATTTGCTATTGCAGTTGGCTAGTTTAGAGCTATTGGCTAATTGAGACATGAAGCTGGCGCATAAAAGGGATTCAGGTACATAACCAGGAATACAGTATTTTGCAGATAATATTTTGTTTTAATAATATTTTGTCTAACCCATTAGAAAGCTGTCCAACCTTAGCTAAAGTTACCTTAAAGTTACTTTCGTTAGCTAAAGATACCTTCTAGCAGTCGCACGTTTATGTTTAAAACCAGCAAAAGAAGAGTTTTGCTTTTTAAATACTCAGAAAAATTTACAGCTTGTTGCACCCTTAGGCACTATAGTCTTAAGTGTTTAGAGATACTATTTCACCAAAGATCTGAATAATATATGAGTAAGTAGTTATGATCCTTTAATTAAAAACATTAACAAGCTTATAAGAAATTGGGAAAAGTTAAAGGCATCACTTGTTGGCCATATAGCAACAATAAAAATGATAGTACTCCCTAAATGACTATTTCTGTTTCAACTGCTGCTGTTTTATACAGGTAGCAAAAATTAAGAAGGATTTGTTCATATCTTATGAAAAGAACATTTTTAAAGTGGTAAAAGTCAACAGAAGAGCGTATTCATAAAAAGATTCATAAAATAAAAAATGTCATATAGATATTCAGGTTGGGATTCGGGAATCCCTGTGGTGCACAGCACTCCAGGCCAAACAGTTATCATGAAAAGGAATTCACGGGTTTTGTGAATAACAAGGAGCTTGCTTCCTTCTTCCTGAGCGATTCTTTTTTTTTTCCCCATCAGACCAAAATTAAATATTTGCAACCAGGACCAATTATCCATTAAGGCAAAGTAAATCTACTGCCTAGGGCCCAGGAAAAGGTGTTTAAAAAAAAAAAATCAGAAAGAATAAAAATGAAGTAAAAGGTATTTATTTTCATGCCTTTGAATAAATATTTGTTTTCATGTTTTTTAATAACAAAACAGGCAAATACAAAACAATTTGAACATTAAATTGATATTATTAGTAACCTATAGGTGTAGCATGAATACTAAAATGTAGTAAGTTTGATGATATGCAACAGACATCATTAATTGGCAACAACTGGTTATTACAAAGTACATGTAATAGTTACTATTCCCTATTTCTCTGTAAAAATATGGAGAAAATAATGAAAATCATATAAAATATGTTTAATACTGTTATTTTTATGGAGGGAGGGGCCATGAAAGCAAAAGTGCCTAGGGCCCACAATAGTCATAATACAGCCCTGTTTGCAACCTTTTGTGGGGGAGAGCTATTGTACAAGTTTGGCATCAATGGATAAAAATACAGTTTCCCCTACTTGTATATTACTGCCATCAATAGATCATTTCTTTATTGATCCAAATATTACACTTTAGTCAGTGAGAAAAATTGGCATTGAGAAATGTGCTTTATGAAAGAAATCTCCTTCAGATCCACAATTGAATGACTAGCTATAGGGATAGCCAAGTATATGGCTTAAGATAAAGGAGGTAATACAGATCAGTCAGGATAAAACTTCACATAGAGTTCTCCTTGAGGTTCTCTTTGAGGATCTTTGTAGTTCTTCTTCAGGGGAAGCCAAAAGCGAAGTATACATATTTATAAAGGATCATTTAAGCTCTATGTGGAACAGTAGTCAATATAGAAGCAGCATGTGAAACAGATATAGACATACAAATTTCAAATTCAGCCAGGCAGAAGGTGTCATTTCATCTTTTATCAATCCAAATCTGCAAATATGAAAGAATATTTTGGTGAAATGTAACTAATTATAATTTGCCATAACCCCATGTTGGAGGAACTGCACACCAAAAGAGGTTCATATTTATATATGCAACCACACTGATTTAAAGGCAGCAATTTTGGAACCAAGAAGTGAATGAAACCTTTGAAGTAATAGGCCAAAGAACTACAACATTATCACCACTATTCAACTTTGATAGACTGAATGATTCAAGGTCTTTGTCCATTTCATATTAGCAGCTGTGCACATGAAGATTGCAAAAAGTTGGAAACTTGGGCAAATCATATACTTTGGAATTGGAGTGAGAGAATATTGCACATGGCATTAATAGAAAAACTGACAGCCCAAATAAAAAAATTGACAGCCCAAACAAATATTGTAGTGTACTTTCATTTGGTACATTGCTCATTTATTATATACACAAATAAAGATTCATCAGGACACACTTTGCAAGCAAAACATTGGAAAACTACTTCTGAAGATGTTCCAAGCCAAAGTTCTGTGTTTGATGCTATATGACACTCAGGTAATTATAAGGAGTCTCCTAGTTTAGAAGCAATCCAGTCAAAATTTTTGAAAATCTTATTATGAGTTTCTTATTCAACTTCCAGTGCCTTAACATTGCTAGAATTAGGCTGCATTTCCCTTGGGGCCTGATTAAGACTTTGTCATCTTAGATTCTGGCTGAAGCAAGTCTGCTGCGGAACTTCCTTAGTTCATTTCATCTTGCTGGATATGGTCTCTTCTAACCTAAGAAGACAAATTAATGACAGTTTGGCATATTAGAGTCTTGTCTTGTCAGCACTATCTACTTTGGGACTTGGCTGAACTAAAGCAGAGGATTTGGGATCTAGATATCCAAAATGATAGCACCAAAGTCTCCCATCTCTTTTATAGCACAATCACTCCTCCTCCCTGGTCTGTCCTTAGATATTTTCTTTAACATCTTATATGCTCCACATAGAAGACTATTTACTTTGGCCCAAATTGAGACAACAGCTGGTAGATCTGTAAGCCTCCCATGTGAAAGCTGAACTTCTTTCTGTTCAGACTCAGTGGTAGAATCTGTTTCATGTACTATTAAAATGTCCATTGTACATCCAATGGCAATCAAGTTTAATACTTGGACTGTAAATGAAATCTATATATTTCTGTCAGGATTTTCTTTCTCATGGGAAAGGATTCATCCCGTTATCTTTACAACAATAACAAATAATATTTTGACTACAGAGATCATGTGAAAAACACCTGTTATTGTGTGTTGTGTATTGTGCTATTTACTGCCACCTATTGGCGTGTGTAGGCCAGTTACCCAGTGGGGGTGGCATAGAGCTATAATACAAGGGGAGGAAAATGTTCAGCTTCTCTGAGTAGTTGTGCCTGACAATTTCTGAAGTATTTTTTGAATTGCTTTAGGAATAGTTGATAACCTAGGATGGTGACCCATTTCTCATGGATTGTTTTCCATAAGAAATGTAAAATAGCTTGTGGAGAAGAATTGTGCATATGTTGTTTATTGTCATAGCTATATATCACATTTTATATTACAAAGTTATAAGCAAACATACCTAAATTAAAATTAAAACAATTTTAAAGACTGTATGAGTTATAGCTGCCCCTTTGAGAGGGAAAATATGGAAGATAATGCAGTTGTCTCTCTTTTTAATTATGTAGAGATTATTTATTTTTATTTACTAAAACTATGCATATACCATTCCCCTTAAAATCTATCATAGCAGTTGGCAAATCATGGTTTAAAAATTATGGTAATACAATAATGTTAAATCAGTTAATACGAAACATAGGTCTCATAGGATAGCAAAACAAAAAAAAAAGGAAACAGCTTGTAGAGAAGGTACTACATTTTACTTGTCCTTTTAGGCTCTTTTTCCAGACTTACAATATCTTTTTATATGAAGAATAATAAAAACTGTATTCAGCATTCCAAGTGAGGCTGTGCTACAGATGAGTATTGTCAAACTTTATACCAGACACAATAATAAATCTTTACTCAGTCCTGTATTTTTCTGGCCAGAGCAGAAAGCCTCATCAGCATCACCCTTTACAAGTATTAGTATACAATCTTCATGATACTGGTCATTTTATTCCTAGGAAGAGTTTTTGCCATTTCATATTGTTGATTATTTATTGAACAATCCACCACATTCGCCATAATATATATTGTTTGCTCAAGACCCTAGCTTTTTTTTTTTTTTTACCAATAGCCTGTTATTAAATTTAAAGTGGGTAGTTGTCATTTTGTTCAGTCATTTAGCTTAGAAAAATCTTTTTGGAGATCTTTGCTCCATTTTGGTATTCATTAGGTTGAATAAATCAGAATTAGCTTCTTCATTATCTCAAAACTCAGATCATTTGTGAATAAGTTAAAAAGAAATAGTCTCATTCAGATGCTTAGGGGTCTTTTTCTGTCTTTCTTTTATTCTGAGAATTGTCCATTTGTACTTCTCATTACCAATCCTTGAGAATTTAATCAGGTACTTTTAGCATCTGACTTTGTAAAAAAAAGAAGAAGAAGAAGAAACAGACAATACAGTGAAAATCTGAATACGCAAGGTCTATCAGATCAGTCAGTGCATGTGCTTCGTTGACATTTTCAGAAAATGCTAAATGTATAGTAAAGCAAGACTTGCCCTTCAGAAGCCATGCTAATTTTTTTTCAGTAAGACTTGAGTTTTCACTTAATCATTCAACCCTTAAATTACAGGGTTTTTTCCAGTGCAAATGTGCTGTCGTGTCATAAATAGTTTTGAAAAATCAGTGTTACATTAAGGTTTTGGGATTTTTTTCATGCCTCTAGTACTTAGTTTTAGGAACAAGTTATATATTCTTGCTAGAATAGTAGCATCTTCATATTTAAAAACAACTGAATGGAAACCATCCTAACCCAACGACTTGTTAATTTAATTTATCAGTTTATCCTGAACTACCTCAACCCTCTGACCACTACATTTTTCTTCAGGAGAGAAGGAGATGTATCATTCCTCTTCCCTGCAATCCCCCAGCCTCCTTTAGCCTATCTTTCGACTCCTTTTTTGCTAGTGTTGTAAGTTTTGAGAAGAATTATTTTGTTGGGTTTTCTTGGCAATTTTTCACTTATCTGCACATTCAACATTTCCAATTGACTCAATTATGTATCTTTCAAGTTGATCTTGCACTCCATTAAGGATTGTGTTTAAGGATGCCTTTTCTGAATCATCTCTGCAATCAATTATTATAGTTATGTTTTTACAGTAACTCCAATAAAAGCCTATAGGGTATATTGATTACTTGTCTATGTAAGGCATTTTTCAAAACGTCTCCTCAAATAATTCTTTAACTAGGTTGGTTTTCAGTGCCATGGACAACTGTAGATAGGCATCTTAATGGCACTGGGACTTTATTTTTACAGATCTTGCCTCTGTTGTCCCCTTTCCTTCCCATTGTTTGCTCAATCATTTCTTCTTTATTCTCTCATTAATTATTTTTACTAAAATATCACTTCAGTTCAGGTACAAATTATCCAAATCTGGCTTAATTGTATTCCCTTTTAAGTGCTAAATTTGTGTGACAGTTGAAATTCCTTTTACCTAATTTCTTAATTTTCCACTTGAATGATACTGAAAAAATACTGTAATACTGTATGTTTCAAGCAATACAATTATTCAATACAAAATGAAATGAAAATACACCTGAAGGCATCTCTAGATCATCAAAGCAGTACTTTATTTTTATGAAAAAAACAGAAGTGAATTTTCTGTTACTAATAGTCATCTCTTGAAATCAGGTTTTAGAATTATTGAAACATGCAGAGTCAATAAATAGAATGTTACCTGTAATCAACAAATGATTAAATTAGATTTCCTTGCTGAACTGATCTTTCCTCATGAACTATGAATACAATTTTATTTAAATATCTCTGCTGAGCCTATAAAGCTGGCAGGACTACTAACATGGCACAATATGTTTGTGGATGTAGAATATAAATAGCATCTGATTATGAGCCCTTCTATTTTTCTCAAGGAAAATTATTTTATCCAGGATTTTTAAACTTCTGCCTTCCTGTGTTTTATTGCTTGGCTGTGATTATATATGCATATTTGCGCATGTGTTAACATACTAGAAATGTTTTGATATCATATGATTTAAAAGCTGTGGCACAGAGCAACAAGTGTGTCTCCCATGTTTTCAGTGACAAATTTGATGAGGAAGAGTTTGGTGCTGGTTGTGTTTATATGCTTTATTTTAGACCAGCAATTCACACTTAGGTGCTTTGCAGAAGTAAATGAGACCATATGTATTCCAGAAAGAAAGTAAATAGAATGGACAAATGGACATAGCACATTTGGGTGGGAGGAACTGTAGCTTGCAAATAATTATCTTCCCAGGTAAATAATGCCACATTTTATGTTTTATGTTCTACCTATGTCCAGATAGAAAGGTTATTTGCTATACTTTTTAGCCTTCATTGTGCAGAGATTTTTTTTTTAATGGAAGATTCTGTCATGTAGTTTGGCCTGATAACCTGTAGAACCACACTTTAGACACATGTTTTTCACTTTACCTGCAATATATAAGATTGGGGCTATAGTAGGATGTTAACCTTTCTTTGAAATGCTAAGCAATAATTGTCCTAGAGTTTAATGAGGCAACGATCTTTACTAATTAAAACTTTAACCCAGAGGTTAAACACATTTTTTCAAAGTTCTTTTGGTTCAAGGATAGGTCTGTTATAAGGACTGAGAAAGAAAAGATTGAAGATGCTGACAATGAGAGATAGCTTACCCCATATTTTCTTCATTATCTCAGAGTCATCTATGCTAAGATTTGATGGGATATTAATTCCCTTAAATTTAATTATTAAATTAGAGCAAGTGTCAAATCTAGTTCACCATGTTGCTTCCCATTCCAACAGACTTCCAGTTAACATCACATAAAACATTCCCTTTTCACTTCCTGGCCTTGTTTGGCAATTCTAAACAAATTGTACTGTTATTCAATTTAAAGGCATATTTTATTCTGCAGTGATGTTTTATTGCTGACATAAACCTGTTTCTCTAATATTCCTAGAGAGTTTTAAGATATAACCCACTTTCTTCCTCTGTTAGTGATTTGTTTGAATTCCTACCTGGGACAAAGATAAGTTCTATTATCACAATTACTGTTTGTCTTAATTATATTTGGGTAAATTTTATTATATTTTGGGTTGCATAAACCGACCATTACCAAAGCCAGTTTTAAAGAGAAGCTACTGAAAAATACTGATAGTAGTAATAGTTTGCATAATTTTATTTCTTGTGTCTTTTTTTAGGGCTTCTTTAGTAGACGGCTTAGAGGCTCAATCAAAAGAACAAAGAGCCAATCTAAGCTGGATAGGAATACCAGCTTTCGTCATCGGGCTACTGATGACAGGTAAGACTCTGCGTGGAGGGCAAAAGGGTTACTAATTTTCTCTTCCAAGCATTCGGTGAGGTATATTAATCTGTATTAATGCATATGAAACCACTAAAAAGTTTCATTCAAACTAAACTGACCTATTTTTCTATCAGAAATATTCAACTTAGGTTACAGTTTACAATCTAAAACCAGTGAACCCTTTGCCACTGGTTCAAATGGTATGTCTCACCCACTGACCCATTGCAGTCTGTTGCAAGCTAGTGGGTGGGTCAGCTTAGCTGAATAGTTTCCCAAAGGGCAATGTACTGGTCTTTTACTTCACATGCAATAAAGAGTTTTGTGGCACCTTAAAGGTTTAATTTTTTATCATAGCATAAGCTTCCCTCTGATGAAGTGCATTCTATTTCACAAAAGTCTTTACAGGGCCATAATAATGGCTTTTACTGGAACAAGTTAAGTGTTGTACTTGTACAAAGAGCTACAAAATGCTAAATAATTTACTAGTTGTCTCCTGGACAATAGTGCCTTTGATGGTGAACCTTGAGTAGTTAAAGCTTCTTTTAAAGATAAATTAATATTGTCGTCTTTCCCAGATATGTATGTATCAGGAATGTTTTATGAATGGTTTATTGTGGTCTTTATAACCATCAGCTAGGGTAGGAAACCAAACCTAGAAGACCAGTGGCTTCTCTTAATCTCTTCTCAGGTAGAAAAGCCCGCTATTTCATGGGTAATATTGCATAGCCCAGCTAGCTAGCAGCCCTTAGCCAATCTTGACTAGCCTTGAAAAGCTAAACAGGGTTGGATCTGATTACTACTTAGGTGGAAGACCATTATGAGGTACCAGGCTAAACTGAGAAGTGAACAAATCCTAGGAAAAGGCAGTGGCAAATCACTCCATGTTGTTGACAAGAAAACAATATGGTGATTTCCAGTAGTTGAGTTCAACTTGACAGAGAATTTATTAACATTATACAAATACTGTAGTTGTTTAAAAACATGGCTACTTTAGCTTGAAAACTGGGCAATTTTCAATAATTATTCCAAAATTAATCATCCAGTTTTGCATTAATGGGTTTGCAAAGGGAGGATTATGATAAAATAGGAGATGTAGAATAACAGAGAAATGTTGTTTTTGCAGTAATTGAAAAACCAGACTGTGATCCAAGAAGTTCTAGGACAAATATATTGACTTCAGAGTAAAAAAGGATCCTGACTTCCATTTGTAAATTGTTTAGCATTGTTACAAATGCTTCACTGTAGAGACATTTTGGCTCCTTAATTCTACTTTATTACATTCTAACAGCTGGTGGTTGAGTGAACTGAGTTTTTTTCCCTAACAGCTAAAATGAAGGGTTTAGCTCATAGATGTGAGTAATGTGATAGCATTGGCAGCATTGATGGAAGTCATTAGTGCTAGAGTTCTGATGTAGGGTGCACCCATTTCTTCCTGAAATGTCTTGTTTTAGCTTAATGATTGTATGTATAATGTTAATGCATATACCGCTGGTAGCCTTTAAGTCTCCATTCTAATGTTAAAAATAGCTTGTCATTTTTACGTTTTTGAAACATTTCTGGTTTTTATCTGTTATGTTTTATATTGTCTTAACCCGATGAAAGCCATACTTTTGTGGTGATTTCTCAGAGGCTTAGTTCTCCTGGAGAACAATACAGTACAATTACTGTCTTCAAACACTGATGTTGCTGCACATCCCCAAGTCAAGAGTAGAATTTTTTGATCCTTCAAAAGTGTTATTTGTAACAAAATAAATTTATCCCAGCACTTACTCTCATTCTAAAGAAAAATTGGCAAAGAGAAGCAGAAATAGAACCAGAAATGAGCAAAGAGGGGTCCTAACTCCTGCAAAAATAGTAATCATTTGCTCCCTGGGTGTAAAGATTGCTGTCCTGTGCCTGATGAATATTTTGGAAGAATTGTGGCATAGGATGCAAGCAAAGCAAGAAACACTAGTTACAGCCATCATTTTTTCAGGCTGTGTATTCAAGACACAGAGCCATCTCAAGTTTTTGTGGAAGGGAAATGGAATTATAAGGAATTATAACATTGGTACACATTGGCCACAAAACTCCATTCACCTTGGGGATTAATGGAGAGATTTCTGAAGCATGAAGTTTTTATCTAGCAATGGTTTAAAAAAAAAAAAGTACACCAGCTTCTTGGTGTAAACTAGATCTAGTTATATTTTCAGTCATAAAAGCTATGCAGATATGCCTTTTTTTCTATATTTTCTCATACTAAAGAGTTTTTATTATTTTATTGGTCTGGGACTCATGCTAGAGCCCTCAAGATCACTTTTTCTTAAACAGGGTGAAGGGGGACTTATATAGCTTAAGATATCTACTAGTATGGAGGATACCTACGCCCAGAGTTTCCCAGTAAGGGCAAAACCAGTCATGTAATGCCTCCTACTGGTCAGTAGCTAATGTAACATTTTCAGTTATTTTTCTTACCTAGTGTTAATTTCTTTGGCTTACTATTTCTCAGTACTCTTTTGTGCTTTGCATAATGCTGCTTAATCCAAGAGAAAGTATGCATATGTGTTTGAGTGTGTGTATTTCCCTAGTTTCTCTCTTGGTATAAGCTAGAATGCTTAAAGACTATGACTGTTTGGGAGGGGGGGTGTCTGATTATTGAAGCTCCAGTCAAAAATGATTCTGAACAGTTTATAATTTCAGATATGGTAAAAATATTTAAAAAGAAAAATATGGTAGTAAACAACAAAATAAGACACGATTATACTCAGCACCATACAATATACAACCTTTGTTCACTGGGAACAGACTGAAATCATTCCTCAAAGAGCCAGGTCTTAATGGGCTTCTGAAAACAACAGGATGAGGCCATTCTGATCTCAGGGGATACAGTCATCCAGAGAAGGGAAGACAGCAGTGGAGAAGATCTACCACCCATGATAGTAACAATCTCAAGTGGTCAGGACCTGGAGTTAGCCCCCTCTTCCAGATCTTACTGAACCTTATACATTCACTTGAAATTTCCAGCTGCTCAAAAACTGTGCGGTAGGTACCTGCAAAATAATGCCCCTTTAGAACAATATTGATGGACATTTATCAATATCATGTGTACCTTGGGGAAATACTTTTCTATAGATTGTGTGAAATATAGATATATGTGTGTCTGTCTGTCTGTCTGTCTGTCTGTAACGCATATGGATGGATGGCAAGGCACCAGAAGGGAATGTCTTGCCAAGGTTGGTTTTGCCCATCAATTCAAACATCAAGGGAGGCCCACTCTGTGTTCTGACTCCCACAGGAGATTAAGGGGACTTGGACCAGGAGGCCAGCCTTCTCAGTAATAGCCCTTAGTTTATCACTTGTCACTTCCTTGGGATTAGCCTGTATTCTATATTCTGTCTGCTGCTTGCCTAAAACAATTTTATTTCAGAGGGCCTTCAGACCCTAGAGTGATTTTGGCACTCATCTGCCAGTTTTAAGTAGATCACACAAATTAAAATGATCTTACTGCCAGTGTGCTAGTCTTTAAAAAAAAAAAAAAAAAAGTCCCCTTTTCTTTTTTCCTTCCTGCGTGCCTTAACTGGAAATTAAGAATGAAATCACAAAATACAGTTCTTAATGGATTTAAGAGAAGCTTTTACCTTGAATTTGTTTTTATTGCACACAGTCCAAATACTTTAAACCCTTTCTTAATTTTCTGACTAAATTTGTTTATAGTCAGACTGTAGCCATTAAAATACAATTTCAACTTGCACTGCACCATTTCCTGGGGCAGTCTCTACCCAATAGAAGTGACCTTTATTTGCAGGATTTCCTTGCAGGATTCCCTCTGCCCACTAATAGCATCTGGGGAGGGTCCTGAGACTGACCTTTCTGTGTGATTATGTCACGTCTGTGGAACTGATTTTGCAGTACAGTATGGGGGCGGCTGTCCACCTTAGCTTTTAAGAAGGCTTTGAAAATGCATCTTTTTCTATTAACCTACAGCACAGTTTCTCAACCTTGGCAACTTTAAGATGTGTGGACTTCAACTCCCAGAATTCCCCAGCCAGCCATGCTGGCTGGGGAATTCTGGGAGTTGAAGTCCACACATCTTTAAGTTGCTAAGGTTGAGAAACACTGATCCACAGTGTTTAACTTTGTGTGGGTGTGTGGGAAAGAGAGATGGGTGGTCTAAAATCGGATTAATTAATTGCCTTGCTTTACTTTTTTTTTTGACCCAGCAGTGGACTTACTGTGTTTACCAGTCAGAGAAACTAAATTTAACTGAATATAAGCTTTTTCATCTTCGATTTACTATGAAAAGAAAAATAACTGGGTCTCTATTTCCCTCACAGAATCAGGCCCACTTCAGTTATAAGGAGAGGTATGATTTTTATAGGATAATTTTCATATGTAAAATAGCTGTATGCATTTGTACTTCAGCAGATTTATAGTGCAGAAACACAGAGGAAGACTACAGCCAAATTAAAAAACATTTTAGCCGAAATCTGTAGAAAACCTTGAGATGCCTGGATCATTAGGAATCAGGTCCCTAAATGTGTATAATTCTGCTTGATGTAACAAGTGTTCGTTCCTTTTTGCAAGCTTTGTTTTTGTTTTTGACTTGCCATGAACAGCTGTTCCCAGCTATTTGTGTATCACGAGCACTTTCCAATGCAGGTTCTAATGTCTTAGAAATCCCCCTGCCATTCCCAGTCTCCCTCAGCAGAGTCTAAAACAAATTATCCTTCCAGTACGATCTCATTTCTGATTCTGCCTGACATGCTTCAGCTTGTACTTCAGACATATTTTGGTCTCCTACTCTGTGAAGGATTTTTCTGAATTGCACGGAAATTATATTGAATTGGGCACATGTTTTTCCCTTATGATTCTTGTCTGTTGCTTTCTTTGTTTTGCTCTTTATGCAGGTGGCTAAGAAAGTTAAAATAACCCTGAGTTTCACACATGAAAAATATTTTTAAAAAAGAACAATCACCAAGTTTCTATAATAATATTGAGTATATGGGAAGGTGATTCTACCAATCTGGTAATGTAAAGGATTGATCATTTTTCTTACTAGCCTGGGAATCCTTCCCTTTAGTTTTGCTTATAATGGGGGAGCAGGGAGCAGAATGATGGCTGAGATAGATTGCATATGTCAATGGTTGCAGTTAAAGTTCAGCGGACAGCTGGGAGAGGTTTTACCGTCTTGGGATTTATTGCCATGTGAGAATCGTCCTGATTTAGTAAAAGTCATTTTATGGTATTATCAGACAGCTGCAGATTGTCAGAGGATCCTCTCCAAGCTGCCAGAGAATGGCATCTCCTGGGCTTTGCAGTATCAAATAGCCATGGCTTTGGGGTTCTTGGTGAAACGGTACCGCTGTGCTCATGCCAGTGCTGTCTACTCTAGGTGGGTCCTTTCTTTTAAAATGTCATCTTGCAGTATGAAGAATCCTGGCAGATCAGCTTAACAAAGTCATACAGCAGGTTTTCTTTTTATATTGTTCTTTCTTGCTTGGCTTCTAACCCTAATTTATAGAAGGCACCAATAATGGGGTGGGTTGATTTGCTTCTGTTTGACCTGAAAGAGTAACAGTCTGCTAGCAGATTTGCCTCATTGCTGCTTCATAATCAATGTATAATATTTATGTGAATATTGTGTGCCCAAGTGGTCCTAATATTCTGCTCTGTTGGAATGAGTTGATAAGCCTGCTGTACAGTGCTAACAAACAATGTAACCTCCAGTGTAACACCAGTAGGGTGTCTCAGCTTATCCACCTGAAGACTGAGGATGTCTTATTTCCCTCTATCAAAAGTAATGTAGCAAGAGATTTTTTTGTTTGCCCTCAGTCATTTCATCCCATTGTAAACTATGTTAAGTAGTTCTGTAGGATCCCACGTTACCTGGAATCATGCAGTGAAGGAGCCTTTTCAAGATTTAAAAAAAGGGACCAAGAACAGTAGCAGATACTGTTAATGATTGCAAACGGACGAAGAACTCTGTGAAAGAATGGTAATTTTGGTTTTCTATCACATTCTATGATGGCAACTTTCTCACTAATATATTGCACACATTTAAGTACCAAAGGTAGTGCAGTCTCTGATTATTATAATCCTGACTTGCAAAATTGGCTCCTATAATTTATCTATTCTCTTTTTGTTGTTGAGTAAGCCTAGGCTGAGAGAGAAAGTTGCCCAAGGCTGTTCAGTGAGTCCATGAACCAAGCTGAGATAAGAACCTTGATATGGCTTACTTCCTGTTTGCTGGGATATGTCAAGTGGAATAAGGTTTGAGAGTGCAAGACTTCACTAGTAAGGACAATTTAGGGAATGGTGTGTGGCATTTTAAATTAGATATATTAAGTCTATGAAGACTCTGATCTCATTTTGGTAAACGAATGCTACCTATAATTAACCTTCCTTGATTTGTTCATATGGTAAGTTAATCAGATTATGGGTGGTGTTGGTATTGTGTTAGTACCAGCCTTAAGTTTGCTTCCATGAGGTTTGCAATCCTTTGGAATTGTTTTAACACTATACCACTCTGCCTGATAGAAATCATAACTGAAACCTGCAATTTAGGCTCTGGACTTTAAATAAGTCAAAAGCAGCACATGTGCTTCATATGCAGAGAGCAATTTGATTTTCAACTCTTCTCCACCCTCTTCTTGAAAGCTGTTGCTGGTTGTCAGGTTGGATGGTAGAAAGGGATGGTAACTTTCCTATTGTGTGTTGTCTGAACCAAAATGAGAATGAGAAAGAACAATAATGCCAGCTATAGTAGAAGGTTAGTGAAATTCTTGGTCACCCTACAATAAACAGAGGAAGGGACAGTTTCTTAATTTTGGGTAGTAATGGAAGAGTTGCTATAGCCAGCACAAGGCAAAGTGCCCAGTTGTTAAGTGGATAGTGGCTTCTGCTTATAACAGCACCTTGCATCTACATTATCAGGGCAGTTGTTCATTCAGTAAATATGCAGTTGCATGATGCTGTTTGATCCTGATGTTGAACAAAAAGGACAGGAAAGTTCTTGACATAGGCAATGGCAGTTCACCTTAAGAAATCACATAAGTGGCCACTAATGATCTACTGGAAGGAAAACTAGAGAGCTAGAGGGTTAGCTGTGTAATTTGTCAGCTGTATATGTAATGGCAAGTAAGGATGGGTAAAACATTTTGAATTTGAATCATTTTCAAGCTTAAAACACTGCTTTTTAATCTGAACAACCATTATGGAAGTGTTTCAAGCTATAAAAAGAATCTAAATATGGATGTTTCACAGAAAGTTCACAGAGAGCTAACTATGACTTACTGAATGCTATTATTTAAGGCAGGAGTCTGTGACTTTTCAAATTAGGAGTCACTCTTAACCTTTGAATGGTGAGCCAATAACCATTCTCCAAAAAGTAAGTGGGACTGGGCCAGAATAAAATGTGATTTAATCTTCATTTAATAAACATTTAATTTAATAGAGCTGATATGATTATTGCTTATTTATTTAATTTCCTTCTTCTGTCACATTAACATTTCAAATTTAGTGGCATCTTTTAGAAGGGTACTATGAACTTCACCCAAGCTTTTGTGGGTCATGTGTGGCCCTAGGGTCTCAGATTTTACATACCTAATATAAAATACCTCAGTATCTTGATGGTGCAAGGATTCTGATAGGAAATAAAGAAGCCCTGGTCATTAACTACTGCAGAGGAAAATAGCATAGTTACATGTTATGTCTCCTTTTTCATCTTATGCTAAAAGGTTTTCATAGATCTATGCTGCATCTTGAGCTGTTGAGAAGAAAGTTAATCATCCAGTTTAAGTGGAAATGAAGTAAATATTTGGGAGGCCAATGAAGCTCTAGGAAAGAAACCAAAACATATACCATAGCACACACACCCAGTTGTCTTTCTGCCACCCTGCTGATCCGTGTGACGTTCCTCTTTACAACAATTGTGCTTCCTGTGATTAACTGCCATCTTTGCAGATACACTAAACAGCTCTCATTTTTCCAATAATTTCCTTTCTAATGGAGGAAAAGCTCTTTTAATCTACCACCACTGCTGGTCATTAGAACACCTCTGGGTTATTATCTCCATGCTCAAAGCCAGAGGATTTGGGCCAATTGCCTTCTTAATTGTAGCACTGGGATGTCAGATGAGATTTCTGTTCTGCAACACAATCAGATTATTTTTCTAGATCAACAGTTATTTTCATTTAAATGCTGTTTTATGAACGTATACTGTTTATGGACTAGCAGTATTTACCACTGCTTTTCTATGATGGGATTTAACAATATTTAAGAAAATTGTACCTCGTTAATGTATTGCATAGGAGAGTGAGACCAATATAGAAAAAAGAATTGGAAGTTGGTTTCAGGCTGCAGACAGACTTTCTAACGAGCAATCCTGCCCCTGGAACCACTGTTCATTACTGAACATCCCTCGGCTCACATGCAGAATGTGATGAGAAACAGCATTGATTCACTTTTTAATTGTGTACGCAAAACTACTGTTAGTAGTGTTAGTGAACTTTATTATAATTGTTGACCAATGCAAAAACAAAGAAGCAAATAAAAACCGTAGTGAAACGGAATGATTATAAAACAGATCAAAATATGGCCTACTTTACAAACAGCACAATGAAGCTTAGCCACATTCAGAGAAATAAAATCACACAGATCAGATAATAGAAATTGTAAATAAAATGGATCCAAGTGGCCTGGAAATCTGACTAGATGGGGAGTTATTAGCTTTATAATAGTAATATAACAAACGTTTCAGGAACTCCTTCCTTACAGGGGCAAAGTCTTCGTTCAAAGGGATACCCCAGAATTTCCCCTTACAGACAGCTGTTGGAAGGGCAACCAATTTATCTATCAGTAGAGTGTCATGGGGGTTGAAGAATTGAACTGGGAGACCCAGGTTCAAGTTCCCACTCTGCCTTGGTACTCACTGGATGACTTTGTTCCAGCCATTTCTCTCAGTCCAGCTGACCTCAGAGTTGTTCCTGTAAGGACAAAATGAAGGGCAACATCCACGTGAACTACCTTGAGCGTTTAGAGGGAAGGTGAGGTATAAATGTAATAAATGGCTGTATTTTTTGAATTTTGCAATGCAGCTTGCCAGCACACACAATGCATCTGTTAGTGAAAACTATACATAGAGCACTCTGTATTACATTGTCATGTGGTACTTTCCATGCCATCGTAAACTGCCTCTGGGATGTATTTGAAGTGGAGAGAAATGTGTGTTGTGGCTAATTCAGAAGAGAAACTTGAAGCAGACTTTATCTGATAACAGGAGGAAATACAAATTTAAAATGCAGAAGATTCATATAGCGTGCGTGTATATGTGTATATATTCTCTCTGTCTCTGTCTCTCTCTCATATTTCCATTTCCAGGATTCCATCTGAGTTTTGACCACATGGACCCATTCATTTTTAGGGACCTGCTCCTTTTGAATTCTTGATGTCTGCATAGGAAGCTAAACAGATGTCAGTGGAGGATACAGCCTGCTTGGCAGGATGTAATAACAGGCCCTCCATGGGGGAAAGATCATGTGTGAGGCAAGAGGAATAAAGCTTTTTGTTGTGCTCTTCTCAAGAAACCCTTACTCAGTTTCTATTGCTCAGATCTTGTGTCTGGGTACTGTCTTGAAGGACAAGGAGGGGGCTCCTCCTTCTCCTTTGAAAGGTCACCTTTGCGGTATTTGCCAAGAGTGCTCCCTGAGCTCTGCCGCCGCCGCCGCTGCTTCTCCCTGCTGTCTTCCACCTCTAATCTCCTTATAGATGCAGCACCATGGCAACAGACCCAGGGCTGAGTGAGCTGGGCACATACCAGCAACCTTGTTTGTGTCACCTGAGGGACAGGAGGCAGAGGGTGAGCGATAAGGCAGCAGAGCTTGGGTAAGGAGAGTGGCTTTGCTCCTGCCAATTGTTTGCCCTGGCTCTTCTTGGAAGTACCTCTGTGGAGCTCTGAAGCAGGAGCACTGACCACGTGCCTGCCACTGGATTTGGGCATTGCAGCCTTTACCCTGAGGAATCCCTCTTCTGCAATGTAGCCAAAGAGAAGGAGGTGTGTGGGTATCAGGACACATGGCACCGCTATGATTTGGGGATGCACAGTCAGGTGGCTGAACAATTGTTTCATGTAGGTGTGCTGGTTATTTGTCTGCAAGGATTTAGCAGTGCAAGTTGTGCTAAAAAGTTATGCTTATGATGATTTGCCTTTTCTTTGGGATGTTCCCTTGGGGTAAAGAGAGTGTTGGAAAAGATGTCTATTCCTGGCCTTTACTTCTTTATTTTTTGGAGTTCCAGAGGTTTTCAAAAAGGGCTGTTGGAGCAGTGCTTAGGCTGCAGATTCAAAATAAGTTTTTTTTAGATTGCTTGTTCCACACACATATGTAAGATATGCTTTGCTTGTTCATATTGGTGACAATTCAGGACAAAAATTTTAGGTTTGCACTAGTACTAGCAGCAATTTGAATGAAACAGGTTTTATGAAAAATACTTGCACAGGTTTTCACATTGCATTGAACCCTTTTTGTCACTTCTTTTCAAAGGTGTTTCATTGTTGTTATCTCTTCTGTGCTCATCTATAAATTGAAAACATTTAACATTTTGTCTCTTCAGGAGCTTTAAATTGGGATTGTTGATCTGAGAGAAAAATAAAACAAAACAATCTCTTCTAGTTGCTTTTTCTTAAACACAAATTGGCTAACAGTGTTTTAACATTAAAACGTTCAGGATAGTGATGTTTCCTTTTTAACTAGTCCTATTCATATGCCTTCTGAGAGCTTGAAAAATTAAGCAGGCAGTGGTCTTATTTGGCCTTCTCTTCAAAGGCACAGGAGTAGTACCAGAAAACAAAAATGGTAACTCTGGCAGGGAAGGAGAGTGGTTGCAAAAGGTTTCCTGCTCTCTGTCTCTTTTCTGCAAAAACTAATTACTCAATCGAAAATTAAATTTAAAAGTTGGAATGGGTGGAATCTCAGTAGAAGAAAATGTAATTTTCACTAAGAGCCATTGCATGTTAAAATCTGCAGCAATTATGTCACAAATCCAAACCTTAGACATTGTAGGAGAAGAGCTGTGGTAGTCTATGGTGGAGATGTCTGGTAGCACCCGTCTGACTAATCAGTTTCACGAGCTGCAGCTCCCTTCATCAGATGCATAGAGTGGCTAGACTGATGTAGGATTTAAATTGGGGTGAGGTGAGGGGAAAGGTGGGGTGGAAGGAAGGTGAAGATAGGTTAACCTATCTTTCCCTCTCTTTTATAGCCTAAAATTGGTTAGTCAGAAAAGGTGCTACCAGACTCCTCCTAATCCAAACTTTAGAGAATTAATTTCTGAAAACAATTTCACCTCGAGAATGAATGAGAAATGAAGAAAAAACTGCTTCTTTTTAAATATGATGTCAGAAAATTTCATGAGTACATTTTTCATAAAGTTAAATACAGTGCAGTTAGAAATAATTTTAAGAAATGGCCATCAGATTGTGTCAAAAAGCGTTTTGATTTGTTGGATTGTTAACGATCAGAAATGGAGAGATCTTTTTTTCCTTAAAGACTTTCAGTTTCTGCAGGGGGAGTATACAAAAATGAGACCCAGTATCTGGGGTCTCCATTTTTAAACAGTAACATAGTTTATACTTTGCTTCTCTCTTGCAACAACAATATCATTAGGGAAAAAATTCTATTTGATTTAACTGCAAATATCTACAAGTTCTTCTGTTAAAAAACCAGAGTAGCTTCTATGAGCTTGCCTGAAGGTGCCCATCCAGCCACTGCTCAAATGTATATTAATGTGGCCATACTTCATTGGTGTTATACGGAGTTCTCTCTGTGAAGTCTACTCTGTAGGGAGGAGTAGCTTTGCCTCTGCTTTTCAAACATTTACTATGAATCAGAATATACAGTTAGGATCTTGGAGGCTTTTGAATATTCTTTTGCATAAGTACAAATGTGGTAATTTGTAAGACTTTCTTCATAGGAAGCTACTTAATAATAGCAGTGTGCCCATGATTTAGAAGAATGCTTTGGACCTAATGAATCAGTTCATTAAAGTATCCACATCCTTTTTTATGTTCACCCACAAGCCTGAAAAAGCAGGTGGCTGCTTTAATACATAGAAATGCTCTGCTCACACGTGAACTATGCGCATCACTACTTCCTTTATAACCAGAACTATCTATCTAATCCAGTATTATCTACTCTGAATACAGGTAGACCCCACTTATCAACTGCCTCATGCAGCGACCGTTTGAAGTTACAATGGTGCTGAAAAAATAACTTTGCAACCAAGGCATGCTTTTACAACCTTCACAGCGTCTTTCTCTCAGTCACATGTTTGCCATTACAGTCAGTATATGTGGTCCTGTAGTTGACCGTTCCCCCCCCCCCTGCCCTGCAGAGCAGAGAGATTGCCTAAACAAGCAATCTCTTTAGGCAACATTGGAAGGAATGCACTAGTGTCAATTGTTTGCCTAGCGCACTCAGGGCTAGGAACTGCAAGCACACTAGGCAAACAGCCAGTGCTAGCACATTCCTTTCAATGTGTATTTCCCATTATGTGCCTGCTTACTCTCTTGTAATCCTTCCTCTCCAATGAATGTAAATACAAACATTAATTCTGTTCTTGCTAATTATCCCAGCACTGGGGTAAGCGTTCCAAAGGGCAGGGGAGTAGGGAAAAAGGAAAGCAAAAGTAAAATCATAAGCACAGTCACAGTCACATGATTTTCCACTTAGCGACTGCATCACTTAGCAACAGATTTGCTGGTCCCGATTGTGGTCGCTAAATAAAGACTACCTCCAAAATTTCAGGATTAAATTATTTCCCATAATTTTTATGATGTGGTTTACAATGTTATCTTTTGATTGTAAATGGTCAACTAACCTTGATAGCTGGCAGTATATCAAGTCAAATAAATAAATAAATAAATAAATAAGCTACTTATCTTATCCTTTTAATTCCCCAACCAGCCATTGGCTCTCCCACATATTATATAAAACATTTTTAGTTCCTGTAACCTATATTCTCTCCCTTAAAATAATTTAAAGAAAACTTTCCCTTAATTACTCATTTGTTTTAGAATTGCTGCTAATACACCGAAATGGGTTTTGGAATAATATTAAATGCTTTGTCATAAAAGAGATCTGCTGTACTAATTAAACTAGTGTTTTTTAAACTTGGCAACTTTAAGATGTGTGGACTTCATCCTACAGTTAAAGTCCACACATCTTAAAGTTGCCAAATTTGAAAAACACTGAATTAACCTTTTCATTCTCTATACCTGTGATGGAAGGTCAATGAGGATGCATGGGGGTGCACAAGAGGTGCTGTGTGGGTTGTGGTATGCGTGGGGGTGCACGAGTCGGTGAGGGTTCGTGAGAGGCGCAGGGGTGCAAGGGGGGTGCACGGGAGGTGCTGGGAGGGTCAGAGAGGGTGCATGAGAGTTGCAGTGTGGGTCTGGGAGAGTGCATGAGGGCGCTGGGGGTGTGCAAGAGGCACAGGTCAAGGAAGGTGCGCAGGGGTTCAGCGTTGGTCAGGAAGGGTGTGAGGAGGTGTGAGGGAAGTGTGGCACGGGTCGGGAGGTGCGAGGGAGGTGTGTTGAGATGCGGGGAGGGTGCAAGGGAGGCGTGGCAAGGGTTGGGTAGGGGATGCAGGTAGGGTGCGTGAGTGGCTGGCATAGCCTGAGCGCAAAGGGGCTAGGGGAAGGTGCATGGATGGGGAGATTTACCCCAGGGACTTGCAACCTTCCCTGCCGGCTTCCCCATTGACTTTCTGGGGAAGCCGGCAGGGAAGGCTGCAAACGGTGATCATACGATTGCGGGGTGCTGCAACCCAGTCATAAGTGTGAACCAGTTGCCAAGCACCCAGATCGTGATCATGTGACCGCAGGAGCTCTGAGACAACCAAACTCCGAGGCTGGTCATAACCACCATTTATTCAATGCCATTGTAACTTGGAACAGTTGTTGACTGAATGATCTTGGTCAAGGACTACCTGTGCTATCTTAAGAAAAAGGAGCATAGCCCAAAGCCTGGAAAGCTTGGATATGGCTCCCAGGGATCTCAAAAAATTGTGTCTTTTGTTGTTGTTGTTTTGGTGCTTTCAAGTCAGCATTGACTCCTGGCAACTACGTGGACCAGTCCCTGCAGTTTTCTTGGCAATATTTTGGAACCGGTTTGCCATGCCTCCGTCCTGGGGCTGAAAGAGATTGATTGGCCCAAGGTCACCCAACTAGTTTTGTGCCTAAGGAGAAACTAGAACTCACAGTCTCCCAGTTTCTAGCCTGGTGCCTTAACCACTATACCAAACTGGATCTTTCCAAAAGTTGTTACCAAATTCATAAAATTCATAATGTGACAGAAGTGAAGATTGTTAAATACATGACTGAAAAAAATAATATTAACTGTATTGATTATATTTAATTCTCCTCAGTTAAATGTAAATGAAATGAAATCCTGTTTTGTTTTTGTGTCAGCCCAACCTTCAATTTTTTTAGGGTGGCCTCTTAGATGTGATTCAGAGCTCAAGTGCTGTGCAAAGATTTTTCTCTTTGGTTGTCTCCAGGAAACCAGTGTAATTGAAGTCCCTTAGGTAGGAAGAGGGCTGATCAGGAATGCTCCCAAGTGGAGCATGCCAAATTAATATAATGCCTGAATAGGATTAATAAGATTATCTGTCTTCTCGTATTATTTGCAAACAAAACTCATAGATTTTGTAACATTTTAGTATAAGAGTAATAGATCTGTCAAAAGTGCTTCTATCCCATTTGTATTTTTGGGAAAGGGAATATTAATAGTGGGCATAACAGATAATGTTGTGCTTGGAAGCTGGTTCAGATGTTTGGTTGACTTATTGAATTACTTTGACCCTATTATCTTTCAGCCAACCCTGCCTTTTGGGATTGTTGTGAAGATGAAATACACAAAAATATGTGTGTACTCTAAGCCCCTTGACAGATAACTAAGTTAATCTCATACATTTTTCATTTCCAGAGCAGCCTTTGCATTGTTTTTAAAGGAAACTACTGGATAGGGAGGGGAAGGAAGAGAAATTGTACAACTCTACAAATGTAACATTTTCATTTGTAGAGGATAAAATATATACATCCTTTGGAAATTACTAGCAGGATTTTGGATTCTGTGAAACAGGTAGGAAACATTTGAACCATTAACCAATAATCCAGAATACAAAATACTAACAAGCAAAATTGTTTTAGGTTTCTGAATTTGCTAAATCTTGACTGTCGTTTGTTAGAGGTTTTTATTTTCCCAACCAATATTTGGAATGAGGCAAACCTTAGAAGATGCTTTTAAAATTTAATTTTATTAAACCACCTCCTTTTTTCCTGGTGTCTTATCTCCAGCTCCTACTGTCTTTGTACAGGTCCCGTGGCTTACCAAAGCTGAAACAGTCATTTTCCCATGAATCCTTGCTGAGTCCAGGAGGTCCTATTGAGACATTAGATCTTGGGACTGATGAGAAAGTCTTTGTCATGCCACTTCATAGCAGCATAATTGGACGAGACTTCTGCTTTGAGGTAAATAAGTAAATGAAGGTATCCATTTTATTCCAAGAAAGAAAGAATATAATGGAAGACTGTGATACATAGTGTTTGATCTTCTCAGTCTTTTAATTCTTTTGATTTTGTAAGAGAGAGCAAATTTGTTGCTTTGGATTTAACATGAGAAGGTTGTAGATTATCTGATGATTAGATGATTTTCATGTCCTTGAGGTAACTGATATCAGTTACTGAACAGAAATGAACACTCAGTTGCTTTTCTTTCTTAAGTGAACATTGCAGTGAATGATTAAGAGAAGCAACAAGGAACTGGCAAATGTTTTATTGGGCCATTGTCAATTGCTGGAGAGTTGTGTCACAGCTGGGCATCATTTTTGTCTCTAAGGACCATGTTAGCAATGCAGCATCAGATAAGGAATTAATTTGCATGTTTTGATTATATCAGCAATGATTAGTGATGATGTAGTTAACTTGCCTTGACTTCTAGTTGCTCTTTGCAGTCTTTATTGGTGAACGCTTGCAAAATTTATGAAGGGTTTGTCATTGTAGCATTTGCAACAGATCACAGATGAGGCAATTTTGTCTATTCACTGTCCCTTTCCCATCCCCAAAATTTATTGGAGGCAGGGGTGGCAGTTAAAGCACAACTTTTACATTTTTCCCTCTGCCTGGCTGCTTTTTTTTTTACCTCTTCTTAATGCCTATTATGCTGCAACTTCACCATCTCAGATTCAAAAATTCAAATATTAAATTAAAACTAATTAAGAATAAAATGGCCAACACCTTGGGAAATCACCAGGTCTTGGGCAACTTTGTTTCCAACTGAAATATTGAAATGTTTTAGGTAGGAGGTGAACATCTTGGAAGATTTGATGATCTCCTGAGATGTTTGCCATTAAAAAAAGGAAAAAAAATAAATATTTTGATGTATGCACCAGTGACTGCTTCCAATATCCTTCAAGACTGCAGTTGTCCTGGATCATAAATTGGGAATCGTTGGCTTTGGTATTTAATGTATTCAGAAGCTTTTTATCTAATTTCCTTAATACATTTTTTCCAAATATTTTTCCCCTTTGGTATTCCTAATGAGAAAAATGAAATAATAGTTTTCCAGTAACTTGCTGAACTGAATTTGGGAGCTACTGTCTTTAATTATGTATTGAGCTAAATCATGGTGAAACTTGTTCAATATAAAAACAACATACACATGCATAAATACAGTACACATTCATGGAGAAACAATGATCTGTCCCTGCTTGTCATGGAGGTTGCCTGGCAAATTTGTTTCTTTGGAGGAAACAAGAAAAATTACAACATACTTTTATTGATATTCCATGAAAAGGAAACTAGTTTTTCTAGTTTAAATACAATGACTTGGGTAACAAACTTAGATTTATCTATGAGAAGTGGTCCTCTTAAAAAAGAACAAAACAATATTTAAACATATTTACTTATATAGTAGTTGGTACAGTCACTTTTTTCCAGTTCTCCAGTGCAATGTTTAAAATTTCATAGTAATCAGATCAGTCTTGCTCCTCTATAATATAAGGAATAACTTGTTCTAATTTGTGAGAAACTTTAAAACTGATGGAGATGGTAGGCTTATTCCAATTCTCTCCTCTGTTGTCCATACAAAAATGTTATTAGACCTAAACCTTATTAAGGCGACATATTTAGCAGAACATTTTGTGCAATCCTATGTTATGTTATGATAAAAATATTGTGTAGAAAACATTTGATTTATGACCAGCATTAATATAAACTGTAAAAAGCAGTTATTTCAAATGTCCTTCAATGCTGTTTATTACTTTATAAGTAGATTTATTAACTTAATCAACCTTTTAGGCTAAATTTCCATTTGAAAGCTGCAGTCTCCAAGTTAGGAGATTTGGTGAGTATTTCAGCCACAATTAATAGTTTCCAGACTAGATCATAATGTTTCTGACACTCAGAGCTTTTTAATACCCAAAGAAAATGCTCAACAGATTAGGATTCTGTTATGTTTAAATTTCCTCATTAAGCTACTATGTTGTAAAGTATTGGAGCATCTCTGCTGTTTCGTTTCATGCAATTACAATCTCATTTGTAAACTTAGCTCATCCTGACTTTCTATAATGTATTCTAGATATCTTGCTCCAGTTGTAGTAAATGCTTCAGTTGCTCTTCTGCTGCTGAAAGAGACATTTGGATGGAGAACATACGGAGGGCTATCCAGCCTAACAAGGTATTATGTAAAATGCAGCCCCAGAAAAGCATCCATTGGAAAATGCATCCTGATTAATAGCTTGGGATATCAGACTCTTCCCCAAACAAGGATACCCTTTTAAGTAGATTTGTGGCATGAAATTAGCTGCCTCAGAAGGAAAACTGCTTAGTAACCCCCAGTTAGACTTCGTTGATACAAAAGTATGATTGATTACATCTTTAACTTATAAATATGTCACATTGATTTTATTTTTATTTATTTATTTATATTTATTTATATTTCAAATTTAGACAATGCCCATCTCACGAGGAAGTGACTCTGGGCAGTTTACAATAAAAACAACAAATAAATATTAGTTAAAATAGAATAAAAATAGTATAAAAATACAGTAAAACAAATACATACATAAATAATAATATATTCCAAGATGGTGGTGATCAGAAAGATATTAACATATGGGAGCATCTTCAAGGTGCTACCCACTCCCAGGGTTGGTTGCCCCTTTTCTCGCCCCATGCCAGTTCGCAGAGCCAGGTCTTGACTGCTTTCTGGAAGCAGTCAATTATTGAACAAGTACTTCCAAGTACTTTGGGGAAATGATTAGTAGAGAAGTGGTATCAGTTATGAATACTAATGATTGCACTGATATATATCAGTGCAATTTTGGAATATGAATAGATAGATAGATAGATAGATAGATAGATAGATAGATAGATAGATATAGAGATAGATAGATAGATAGATAGATAGATAGATAGATAGATAGATAGATAGATAGATAGATAGATAGATAGATAGATAGATAGATAGATATAGATATAGATATAGATATAGATATAGATATAGATATAGATATAGATATAGATATAGATATAGATATATTCCAAAATTAGAATATGTCACATTATGAAACAGTTCCTAATTGCTGGCCATCTTTGCCAATTTTAGTGTTTTAATATATTAATGGTTAACATTACCATCTACTGTACGGATTCCTTTCAGGTGGACTTGGGAGCGCTCTACTTTCATTACTCTTACATAGGAGAGACACAGAGGAGTGGTGACCTTGTTTAACTCCCTGGAATTTCCCAGCATTTGTTAATGCAAGTAGTTGTAATGTACTTCAGAACTTGCTTCTTTAGAAGTTGGGGGGAGGGAGAGAGGGAGTACTACTTTGTACTGATTCAGTTTCTCTCACACGGGATAGTTCCATTTTGCCTTCATCAAACATCCTTTAGCTCTCCAAATAGTTTTGGATTATCATACTGTCATTTCTGACTATTGGGAGATTTTAGTTAAAAAAAATCTGGAAGGTCACCCTCCTAATATACATGATGCTGGATGAGGTCATTCTAGAAGAATGGCCTGACACAAGGCACCCAGTTGCCAGAAGGCAAACTGGTATGATGGCTTCCCTATATCTCAACAGGACTCCAAGATACTCTCCACCCACCCAACTGAACTTCCTCAATTCTCAATTATATTTTTTCCTTTTCCTTTTCATCAGTAGCAGCATAGTCCTTTGTGAATGTGTGCTGCCTGAAAAAATAACTGACAGAGAATAAACTGAAACTTAATCCAGCAAAGTCATAGATGCTGATGATATGAGACTGTGGGTATACTGTTCTGGGTATGGGATCACGTTCCATCTTAAGAAGAAGGTTCACAGCATAGGAGTGCTCCTGGTTTAGTGTTGTTTTAATCATCCAGTTGACTGCCATATTCTATTGGCTTCAGCTATGCCTTCTTTAAGAGGCTAGAAATCTAGACATGATCAGACATGCAGTGAAATGTGTTGAATTTGAAGCTTCTCTTAAAGAGAATTCAGAAATGTGTTTATTATCTCATAAGCCATCTTAAAAAGAAGATAAATAGAAAGCCAAGATTTAAAAGTATAATCATGGTAATAAAAGATAAGAACCACATAGAATAAACATTCCTTGTGATAAGTAAACCAAGTGTTTCTGTCTCAGGATAACTGCCGACGAGATGAGAACGTGTTGCGTCTTTGGATCATTGAAGCCAAAGGTTTGGCCCCCAAGAAGAAGTATTTCTGTGAAATATGCCTGGATGAAATATTAGTTGCCCGAACTACCAGTAAAGCAAAAGCTGACAATATTTTCTGGGGTGAACAGTTTGAATTCTCTGGCCTTCCACCCACCTATAGCATTACTGTCCACATCTATAAGGACACTGAAAAGAGAAAGAAAAACTATAAGAATAATTATGTTGGTCTGATCAGCATTCCCATAGCTACTGTAACCGGTCGACAGTTTGTGGAAAAGTGGTACACCATCAGCACTCCCACGGTCAGTAAAGGAAAGTCTGGTGTGCCATCTATCCGGATCAAGTCACGATACCAAACCATCACCGTCCTCCCTATGGAAAAATACAAAGAGTTTGCTGAATTTGTAACCAACAATTACACTGAATTATGCTCTGTTTTGGAGCCAGTGATAAGTGTCAGAAACAAAGAGGAGATGGCCTGTGCTATGGTGCACATTCTTCAGAGCACTGGCAGAGCAAAGGTAAGAATATGCAGAGCCTCTGGCCTTAAGTTGCTTCTGAGTGATGTAGGAGATTGGCCTTACAGTGGGGTCTGACAGTCTAAAAGCAAACTGATTCTGTCTGACTATCAAAACTTTTAGACTAAAAGAACAGGAAATCAATGGCAACCTTTTAAAGAAAAATGGTATTTCCTATTATAAAAGATTAATATGAAAAGGCAAATATTTGTAACAATAATCTAAAAATCTCAAACATAATGTCTTATTTTTGTTTGTTACATGTATCTCACTTTTTTCATTCATCAAGGGAACTTAAGGTAGCCTATACAGAATTCTTGAGCAATTCAATCCAAGCACTGGATCAAATCTTCAGTGTATATTGTATCCCTTGAATGTAGGCACTGGAAATATATTGCCATTCCTGGAGCATTCTGACAGTCAACCTCATTTGTTTGCTGCTGGACCAATCAGGTGGAGAGTTATAGGCCCTTTTGTTTCTGACCAGCTTGATTTGTAATTAACACTGCTTCTGTAATACTTCCTTAAGATAACCTAGAAATGGGTCTTTAGGCTCCTTTGACATAGAACCTTACAAGTTCTGTATGTTGTTCTCCCTTTCTAATTTTGCTATGTGGCCATATTTAGATTTTAAGATTAGGGGAAAAAAGGAACAATCTGTAAATCTAAATTCACTGCATATGAGTAACCTTTACTAACAAGGATAAATCAAAGTACGTTTTGTTCATATTGCTAAACATAGGAGAACATTATAGTATAAAGTAGTGTTTGGATCTGATGCCAGACTGCAAAACTCCTTGCGATTGTCAGTAGTAATTTTTTTTTCCTGCAGATTAAGAAGCCTCTGTTTTTAATTGGTGGCCTTGACAGTGTGCATTAAGTTGATGAAAGTAAACGTGTCTCCTTCAGTTCAAGAATACATGTAGAGATAACCCTGCAGGTTAATCATTGCTTCTTCTAAGATAATTAGATAACATTAAGCTCCCACAGAAGACAATACTTCTAATGTAACTACTGGTTCAAATTTCCTAGAGCATGATCTGAAGGCATAAAGCACACTTCCACACAGCCATTGACCTTGTCTCCCTTATCCTCTGGTAGCATTGCAGCATTGAACAAGTGCTGAGCTTTGTCCTCTCATGTAGCCAGCCAGTGCTGCTTCCAGTTGGCCAGTAGGAGGGCACTAAAAAGAGAGGTAGTTGGTACAATATGTACCCGGATTCTTGCTTCACCACAAAGATTCTGCTCTGAGAGGCAAGGAACATAATAACCAACTTCAGTTAATCACTGCAAAGCACCACATCCAAATAGCCAGAGTAACAGTGGTTTTCCCACTGCGAAGGTTTCCACCCACAGCATTTCCTCTGGAATAAGAAACCTTGGAAGTCTTGTGTTATGATAGAGACGCAAGGAAGTGTGAATCTCAGTTTGACACTACCTGCCTCCTCCTGAGAAGGACCATAACATGGCAAACAGGCTGAAGTTGAGTACTTTTGCTATATTCAGTATGCAACTAGCTAGGAATTCCTTGTTCACTGATGGCCTAAAATGAATTAAGTGTGGGATATATACTTAAATACATGAATATATATGAGAGAGGTGACAATAGGAGATCAATCTTTGATCTAAAGGGAGTGACTGACCGCATATTTTGGTTGACCTCTCAAGTGATAGTGGTCCTCCCCTTTCTTTCAAAATATATGGTAGTGTTCTTTAAAAGCATCTCACTATCTCACTGGTTGCCCAGTTTGTTATAAGCAATAAAATAAATCTATATAGTTAGCATAATAAAAACAGTTATGACCATTAAATAGTACTACTGTCATTATTATGAAAAAATAAAAGGAACAAAAACAAACACTATTAAAAATATAGTGCTTTTTTTCTATTGATCTTTTGTTTTAAGAGGAGATATAAAAGTCAAGCACTGTTTTAGAAGTCATTTGCTCATTCGTTTGCAGTGCCTTGAATCTTGGAATTTGTACGTTCCAAGTGCAAGTGGAAAAATCAGATAACATTAGTTTAGAATTTGTTTCAGAGAGATATTGTGAATCAGTCAGGAACAAAATGCAGAAAGTATCCTTCATTTTAATTCATATAGCAATTTGCTTTGTTTCTATCCTTTTTTCTAATTGTCTGCTCAGTATCTGATAGGTTAATTTATAGCCCACAGATTAATATCTGTTTTGATACAATGTATATTTTGAATTGTGGCTCTAGCAGAAATAACTCTTAAGCACTTGTGCAGTGAGATGCAGAGCCCTTCAGATTCCAGCTCCACCCCTCAACTTTCTCTGGTTTCCTGGTGTCCCAGCCCGTTTTCTGGCCAATTATGAACCTAAATTATCCATGTGTCTTTCCTCCTTTTGGGATGCTGCACTTTATTGGGAAATGAGAGAAGATTCCTCCTCTGGGGGTAAAATAGAGCCCATCTTTTCAAGTTTACTCTCAGGTTTGAGTTCTGTGAGCAAACTGGAAGGATGGTCTTAAGCAGGGCATAGTTCTTAAAACTAACCCTCGAAGAGCAGAATATACAGAGCAACATTTTATTAGAGACAATGTGAAACCATGTTTGTCTTCTTATGATACTCACCTTTGATTCCTAAAAAAGATTTGTTCTTCCAGAGAGCTTGTGGCAGAATGTTCATTCTCCCAACAGCTTTGTGAGGAATATTAGGTTGACAGAGAAATGCCCCAATTTTATGGTGAAGCTAAGGGAGATTTTAATCCAAACCTCTCTGGTGTAAAACCGACATTCTGTCTATTATGCTACACTATCTCAAGTGTAATCTGTTTAAGCACATCTTTTAGATGACAGCTGGTATTTTCAGGATAGATCAATATTTTGGCCCAAGAAGCAAAAGATAAATAAATGGGAAGGAAAAAATGTGTGTTTCTTGAATTAATGCAATTCACCTATTCTCTGCTTGTGTAGGAATTCTGTATTCCAGACTTATAAGTTTGTCTTTGTACCATTTTACCTTAAGCTTTAGGGACTCCATTTGCAGCAAGCTGAAAATTAGAGAACACATCTGAAAAATAAACCAACACTATGGATTTAAGAGAGAAAACCATTAAGATCAGTGTATAACGACTATTCTGGACAAAGGGCTCTTTCCCATATCCCCGTAATGCACCTTCTTCCCATTCTCAAAATGACCCTTGAGAAACAGCTGACCCTACAGCACTGAGCCAAGGCAGCAAGTCCAGCTGCTGCTGTAGTGGGAGTAAGGAGCAGGGAAGGGAGTTCTCCCTTGCACTCTCCCCCATTTCCCCAGGCATGAAACACTCGCCTCACTTATTCTTTGCGCTTTCACTCCCCAAGACATAGCTTTTTGCCAGCAATGTTCTCTAGGCCCACAGTCTCTAGAAAATAGTATTTTAAAACCTCTGTACAGGTAGTCCTCGCTTAACAACCATTCGTTTAGCAACCGAAGTTATGACAGTGGTAAAGAAAGTGACTTACAACCAGTGCCCAAAGTTATGACTGTCCCAACACCCCCATGGTCGCATAATCGCGATCCAGGTGCTTAACAACCAGCTTGCACTTACGATGGTTGCAGCATCCCGGGGTCACATGATCACTATTTGTGACCTTCCCAGCTGGCTTCCGGCAAGCAAAATCAGTGGGGAACTGTGTGATTCACTTAACGACCATAGTGATTCACTTAACGGCCACCACAAAAAGATTGTAAAATCAGGTCCAGTGATGTGATGATTTGCTTAGCAACCTAAATTCCAGTCCCAATTGTGGTCGTCAAGCAAGGACTACCTGTACACTGGCTTTACACCGGCATGGTAAATTCAGGAATGCCATAGAGGGAGGTGTGAGAAGTGTGGGCAGAAATAGTGACCTCTTAGAATACATTCTACAACGTTGCTGTTCCTTCCAGGGCCAAAGAAAACTGTCTATCAGTAGATCAGGTTCAAACAGACAATTCAGCAGCCATTTTGTTATTACAACAGCCAGCCAGTCCTACAGGCTAGTTTTCCAGAACAAGAAAGGCTGGATGCAAGCTGTCTTTGCCAATTACTCACAACTACTATGGAGGTTGTTGTTAACAAACTGTTAAAGGGCAAAGACCTACCGTAGGCACAAAACACAGATAACAAACTCAGGCAGAAGCCCTGGAGGCATCAATCTGAGTCAAGCCAAGAGTTTACAAAGATGAAAAACAATTTGGGCAGACCCTCTATTTGAAGCATCTTTGAAGATGCTTTTCAAAGTTATTTCTGCATGCATACATAACAAGGAGTACTCTTGCAGTAGTTTCCCTTATATCTCATAACGTCACATATGAAAAACGCCAGCCCCAAAGCAGGAAGGAGTGACCATAGAGAGAGTATAACACCTTCTTTAACCACTCCCATCCCCACCCCTGCTGCATTCTGAAGTGGATAAGATAATGCATATAGGTGTGGGATTATGTTAATGTGTAAGTTGGTATATGGTATCAGAGCTTGATAGTTGTTATGTTGTGCATTATTTCCTTATTTTACTTTATTGGAGAAGTTATTTTTGTTAAGTTCTCACTAACAAAAGAAGTAAACTTCTTTCTGCTTTCTAATGAACTTTGTCTCATGACTTTTCCTCTGTATGGACATTTACTATTTTATACATTGGAGTCAATAGCAACCAAAGCCTGTCAGCTTCAACCCTGTAGCATATTGTCTGCTATGTGACTTATCCATGGAATACCCTGCTTCTCAGTAGTCACTCCAAAGAAGGACTGAGAAGAGGTACTGTATGTTGTTAGTCCTTAACCTGACACGGCTACTGGCCAAGGCTCTGTCCCCTCTGGCAATCAAAGCAGAAATGCCTGCAGAGGCACAGAGGCTTGTGGCTGGATGAGAGGGGGTGGTCCTATAGCATGCCAATTGGAGCCCCGAAGGCCACCAACTTCCTTCAGGTTGCTCCTCCATGCAACATAGAATGTTTGCAAGGAGGAGGGCTTATTCTGTTTTTCACTGAAAAGCACTATGTTTCTGTTGGATTTCTTTGATGTGGTTTTAGCCTGTCTCAGCAGCAGGCTGGCCCCAAGATGGAGGTTCCATTGGAGGATATGTTCTTCGCATAGAAAGGTGAGGGGACTGTGTAGATGAGCCCTAAGTGAGCTGTATCTGCATCTCGCTCATCAAAAAAGAATCAACGATATTTGAGGCAAATAGTTCAGTGAATACTTCTAACAGTCCCTAAAAATCTTAGTTTCCCTAATAGGAGGCACTGTCACTCAGACCCCTTTCTTTTAGCCTTTTCTCTTTTTTTTGATGAGTCGGTCATTTTATTTATCTTGCATATTCTGTCCAACCTCTGTACCCCACAGAGTACAGTCTACCATTATATACATCATCTTCTTGTCCAATCTTTTTCCTTTCAGGACTTCTTGACTGATCTAGTGATGTCTGAAGTTGATCGCTGTGGGGACCATGATGAGTTGATCTTCAGAGAGAATACACTTGCCACCAAATCCATTGAGGAATACCTCAAGTTGGTGGGACAGAAGTATCTGCATGATGCACTAGGTACAGAATATTTCTATATGATTATATATGCTATTTCTATTTTAACAAGTTTATTGTGAAGCCATTAAGGGAGAAGAGATAGTCAAGTTGCTGACCCATCTTTGGGTCAGAAAAATTAGTTGACACTAGCCCAATCCAAACAATTGGATAAGGGGTGAAATAGAGTATCTGCTGTGGACTCTAACAATCTTGAGAATGTTAAGTTTCTTTAAGAATTTGAAAGTTATCATCATGGTTGCCAATAAATTATTGGCAACATTAGCAGCACTTTTAATTTATATAATCAAAATACCTTAATCTGTATCCTGTTCCACTATTTTAATTCTGAGCCCCTTTTTATTCCTTGTTTGTACTGTTGAAAATTATAATAAATCCCTTTAACCAAAACTCATGGGAAATAATTTGGGTCAAGTCTAATCTACAGAGAATAGATTAGTGGTAATTAATGTAACCATCGTATGTTTTCCTTGCCCTTCTCTCAGTTTGCTTCTTAGTGCTCCCCTTCCCTCATCTGTAACTTCTATATCCCGATATCTCATAGAATCTCTAAATCCATTTTGTCCCCAGTTGTGCCATTGTGGACAATGTCCACTTTCCTGAACCCTCATGTCTATTGCAGTGGGTGTTTGCTTTTGGAGAACTTTTTTTTTAATCTGTTCTGTCGTGTCAGATTCTCAGAGACTGCCCAGACAAGTCCCTGCAGTTTTCTTGGTAAGGTTTTTCAGAAGTGGTTTGCCATTGTTCCTTTCTAGGGCTGAGAGAAAGTGATTGGCCCAAGGTTACCCATCTGGCTTTGTGCCCAAGGCAGGACTAAAACTCAGGTTCCCAGTTTTTAGCCCGATCCCTTAACCACTACGCCAAACTGGCTGTCTTTTCTTTTTAGTTTTTTCTTTTTTCTTTTTTTTTAGTTACCCAAAGAGGGTGTAATAGTAGATTATTTTTGATGAAAGATGGATTTTTTAAAGATTTTTTTCCTTGAATGCTTTTTTGATATTAGCAGGGTCTTTCTGCAAGCATTTATTCTGGGAATGTTTCCAATTGCTCTATTTTATGTCCTCAAAGTGTTCCTCTGAGCTGCTGGTAATGAAATGCTTTTGACTTCTCTGAACTGCATAGAACTGTACTCTTGTGTTTCAAGAATTAGTTGACTCTTCTTGGAAATCATGTTGAGAGAGGAAGCCCCAGGGATGTTACATTTTCCTTCCATTGTCAGTACCTGCAACAGCAACTTTAATTAAGCCTGGCTCCCTTAAAAGCAGTATATTGGGTATATTCAGTAACTGACTCTATTCTGAAGATTTCTATGCTTCTTTCCAAAGTGCATAGTTTCCTATTCTGATATACATGAAGTTATTAAAAGGCTAATATCCAGATAGAAAGCTGGAGAAGGTCCAAATAACAGAGACCAGCAAGAAATTTGTGATTGTTTATGGACATAAGTTACCTTTGATTTGATAGTTGCTAAGCACTCAAAAGTTAAAAATTCAAATAATAAACAGAGCAGTAGTCTCAGTTGTTAGCAGTAAAAAAATGATTCACCTTTGTACTCTCTAAAAGAAATATGAATTCTGCATCAAAATGTCTGAAATGTGTATGATTCAGGTAAAATTTCACACACTGATGAGTATACAATTGAAGTTTACTTTTATTTTTCTTAATTTCCATTTTCTTCTCATATTTTGTCAGCCTGTAGTAGAAACTTAGATTTTAAAAGGAATGGGAAAATAGTATGTGAAAGCAGATGAGATAATTTGTTGAGAGAAGGAGCTATCCCTTTGTTCTAGGAAGGTCTCCTGTAATCTGTACCTTTCGGTTCAGTCACCAGACATTGGAGAGGTCTGCACAACTGAAGAGGCCTAATACTAATAAGAGCTTTCTGGCATTTTAAAGACTAAAACCATGTAACTACACAAGTTTGTAACTTAAGTTGAAGTTGTATTTGCTGTGAAAGACAAACAGGGGCACTCTTCTGACTAACAGGGTGCACAGGCAACTGCTACAGTGCAAGCGTGGCCGGGTGGGGGGTGGCTGCTGTGGAATGCGAGCGTGTGTAGGGAGTGTGGGTGTGCACTATGAAGTGTGGGGGGAGTGCTGCAGGCAGGCATGTGCTGGGATCTCGTACTCCATAGCCAGGCTCCTCAGGAGAAAAAGCAGTGGGAGCGACTTACAGGAGCAACTTGCAAACTTCCCTGCCATTTTCCCCATTGACTTTGCTTGTGGGAAGGCGGCAGAGAAGGTCACAAATGGTGATCGTGGGACCGTGGGACACTGCAACCATTGTAAACGCAAGCCAGTTGCCAAGCACCCAGATCATGATCACGCAACTGTGGGGGTGTTCGGACAACTGGAACTTCAAGGACCAGTCCTAAGTACCACTCGTTCAGGGCCATTGTAACTTCAAACAGTTGCTGAAGGAGTGGTTTTTAACCAAGGACTATCTGTATGATTAGTATCTAAACCCAATCTTGCATACAAATGTATATGTGAGTGAAATGTAATATCCTACAACTTTGGCCATTATTATTTATAATAAAACATGTTATAATAATGTACATTTCACTTATATTTTTTCAAATTAATATGTCAATCAATATGGTCATAGGCAATAAAGTTAGTTACAATAGAGAGTTTGAGACAATTCAACCAACTTAACCAAATAATGAAAATATCCAATTATTGTTTTGTTCTGTAATAGAATAATCAAATTATACTCCAGTGAATAAAAGGCAGCAAATTTAACTCAAATCAAAATAATAGATTGCTTGTTGGTTGTCTGTAAAAGTGATAGTCAAAGCAGGTTACAAATATCAGTTGACATTGCCTTTAATTCCAAAGTTAATTACATTCATGACTAACTATAATCTTTGTCAAGGCCATATAACATAGAATTATTTGAAACACTGAATCACAAAATGAACACATGCAAGAGACAATCTAGTCCAACTTACTGCAGAAATCCACTATTATAGCATCCCTGAGAGACAGCCATCCAGCCTCTGTTTAAATTCACCATCTCCTGAAGCAGTCTGTTCGATTGTTGAACAGCTCTTACTGCTACAGACTTTTTCTATCTTAAATCTCTTTCCTTCTAATTTATACCTATTGTTTCATTTCCTGTCTACTGGAAGAACTCTGAACAATTCTGCCCCCCTCTTCTACATGATAGCCCTTTAGTTACTTGAAAACAGCTATTAAGTCTTCCTGCTTCCAACCATTACTCTTTTTTCCCCCTTCCAGGCCCCTTATCTTATTTGATTTTTGTTTATTTTAAATATTTGTATATTTATCCAAATTGGCATAACAACAAACCAAAGAACAAAAATACAAAAACAATAATAAATAATTACCAACTAAAAACAAAAGAACAATTAACTGGTGATCAGGGCCGCTGATTCTTTACAGTCCTCGGATGGGAATACCAATCATCCTGGCCCAAACACATGAAGAAAGAGCCAAGTTTTCACTGACTTTTTAAAGGCCAGTGAGGTTGGGGCAACCATATGTTATTTGGGGGGGGGGGTGTTATTCCAGACAGCAAGTGCCACAGTGGAAAAGGCATGCCTGCTAGGTCCCATAAGATGGCATTGTTTCAAGGAAGGGACGTGAAGGGTGCCTACCCTGTAAGAGGTTGTGGAATAGGCAGATATTATTGGAGAAAGGTGGTTCCACAAATAACCCAGTCCTGTGCCATATAGGGCTTTATAGGTGATAACAAGCACCTTGAATGGCACCCAGAAGCTATAGAAAGCCCATATAGCTTGCAGAGCATCCACACCGCTGCATACTGGACCAATTTTAGCTTCCAAAAGGGAAGAGTAGAGTATGTTGCAATAATCCAATCAGGAGGTGGCTAAGATGTAGGTGTGAATGACTGCAAGCAGAACCCCCTTATCCAGAAGCAGGCACAATTGATTGCTCTTCTTTGGACGTGCTCTAGTTTTTCAGTGTCTTTTCTAAACTGTGGTACCCAGAACTAGACACAATATTCTAGATTGATCTGACCACCACAGAACAGAGGAACAATGGCTTCTCTTGATCTTGACACTCTTCTTCTTGTTAGCCCTTCAAGGTAGTCCAGACAAGAAGCACATCAATGAATACTAGCTCTGTCTTTATTGTAAGGTTACATTAACAGAATCTTGCAAGACTGAAAGTATTTCTCCCCTTGTTCCCTTTTACTTTCCAGAAAACTACAGAGAGTCCCTTCTAAAACCCTTCCCATACCCCTTTGCTTCTGTGGACTGAGATATCTCTTGCATGACAGTTGTCTAGTCTGCAGTTCTTCCTCCTGTCTCCCAAGGTCATTCCCACATACCATTACACTTCTATAGTTCTGCCCAGGATCCAATACTCATACCTTTGAGTTTTTCTACCTCAATGTAGACATTTTCATTTGTCCATTCAGAAGTTTGTCTTGTAGGTTTCTGTTCACTGTTTCAGCTTGTCAAGATCCTCTTAAATTTTGATACTATTTTCTAAGGTGTTTGCTATTCCCTCCAACTTTGTGTCATCTGTAAATTTGATAATCATATTTTTAAATCCTCATTCAAGTTTTTATAATATGTTGAAGAGAACAAGACCTAGAAGTTTGCCTCTCAGTGTTTCCAACTTGGTACAGAACCATTGACATACATTGAGTATAATTGTTCAACCAGCTCTGCATCTAATGGTAGAATATTTTGCCATCTTGTCTATGAAATATGGGAAACTTTGTCAGATGTTTCACTGACGTAGAGGCACACTGCATTCCCATGGACAACTAAACTGGTCACTCTCAAAAAAAGGAGAACAGGTTGGTTTGGCATAAATTAAAGCTTGATAAACCCATGCTGGCTTAACAATCTGTTCCAGGATTGTATTAACACCAAGATGACCAGTCTGTTGTTATTTGGCTCCTCTTTTTCTCTTTATTTGTAGTTAGGAATAATGATTGTGCTTCTCCAATCCTCTGGCATGACACCTATGCTCCAGGATTTCTCAAAAGCTAAAGAAAATGGCTCCAAATTGACATCCACAGTTTAAACTCATTTGCTTAGCTAGGTGCTCCCTAACCATCTCTTTACATACTTTGGGTTGCCATTCCCTCCTTTCGTCAGTTCTTCCCCTTAGATCCATTAGAACACAGTCCCCTATTTAGGGAGAAGACTGAAGCAAAGTAGGAGATAAGGAGCTCTGTCTTCTTCCATTACTTGTTATTGTCCTACTCTCTTCTTCTAGCAGCTGAGCCATCCCCCAATCATCTGAACATTGTTTGTCAGTACTAGGAACAAATGTGCTATCCTACCTCCAAATAGTTATTTGGCTTCACTGTGAATCAGAGAGAGGAAAGGAGATTTCTACCTTGTTTGTGGAGACTTATGAAATATAAATGTCCTGACACACTTGAGAAAATTTGTTGTTATGGGGAGTGGGCCATATAGTTGTTTGTTCTTTTTTTTTTCAAATAATTTTATTAAGAATTATAAATGAAAAGAATAAAAGCCAGTACAGGCTATAAAAAATACAAACAGAAAAATACAAAAGAAAAGGAAAAGTGTGAAAAAGAAAAAAAAAAAAGAAAGAAGTAACTTCCCCCTTCATCCCAGAAAGTAAAGACAACCTTAATAGCTTATCACTTATTTCTAAATAAATATAGTTGTTTATTCTAACAAAATTATCTAGCAACCTAGGAGAGGGCGGAGCTGGCGTCGCGGCGATACAGCGGGGGATCCTGGGCTCCCAGGATCGCAGCCGATATCTCCCCCCCGGATGGTCCCGATGGACCTAAGCCGTCCCATAGAGATGGCGATCGTAAAGGGCGCGTCCTGTGGATCTCAGGGACACCGCAAGTCCCAGATTGATCCCAGGAGAAGCTCTTGAAGCCGCCGGAGGAGAGGCAGCCATTTAATGACTGCGAAAGCCGGGACAGCTCCAAAGGAAGAAGAAAGAGAGGGGTGTCAACCGGGTGAGATGGACCTTTACTATTCAACTATTCTTAGAGAACACCTTAAGTAACTTAAAGAGATTTTTAAAAGTGAAGAAAAATGGATTAAGCGGCGAGATTGAGCCTTATAAAAAAAAAAGGGGGGAAAAATCTTTTCTTTTTAACTTTCCCTTTTTAGTGGAATTGGCAAGATGTTTTTCTTTTAAAAAAATATATTTTTAACTGGACTGGCTTTTTCTTTTCAATACTTAATAATCTTTTATCTTAAGCTTCTTTTTTGATTAAGATTTTTCTATTGTTATAAGAAATTTATATTTTTTGATTTGGAAATGGGGAAAGTGGAGTTAAGAGAAAGTAAATGAAAGAAAGTTGCACTGCCATCTAGAGGCTCGATATAGTGTCTTTTTTCATGCTCAAGGACCCTGGGCTTTCTAAAAAGATAGTGGGATGTGCATGTTTATACGGGTGCCATCCGAATAACTATAAACAAGAAAGCGGAGTTGAAAGCGACTTTGAAAATATTCAAGATGGAAAGTTTGAGTTAGTCACAAGAGCCTTGATTAGTGGCAGTAGCTCTTCTTTCTGGTAGAAGCTCTGCTTTGCTCTCTATTCCCCCCCCCCCCAGTTGGATTTTTAAAGAGACCTAGCCTTTCCCCTCCTCTTCTTTTTTTTTCTTTTGCTTTTTTTTTTCTTTCTCTTGGCAAGAACAAAGATAAAGAATCCTTTGACTTAATGAAGGTTTATACAAGATAATAGACTATACGAGAAACACAATGCAGAAAAAGATTTTTAAACTATCGAGGATGACTATAAAAAACTGGAAGAAGAGTTGCAGAAATTCCCGCAAAAAAAAAAAAAGATATTAAAGCTAAAATGGACTTAATTAAACATAAAACGGGATCAATGGAAAAGGAAGAAATAGCACAAGAAATCAGAAACACTAAACAGAATTATTTTGAGGCTTATAAACTGAGAATCAAAAGGGTTAATCAACTGATAAATGAAGAGGGACAGACTTGTTCTTGGTTCTGAGGATGAGAAAAAGATTATACAAGATTATAATGGAAAATCGTACTAAGAGAATGCATAAAAAGAAGAAGTAAAACAATATTGAAAGAAACTACTCCAGATGCTTAAAGAAAAAACGAGGGGAATACAACAATGATGGAACTGACAGAAGTTTCAAAAAGCAGAATGCTTGAAAGGACATTTATTATTGCTTTCTCTTATCCAGTAATATAGAAAAAGGAATAAACAGCCAGATATTTTGGGATATTGAATGAAAAGGGTGAACTTAAAACTATGCAAGCGTTTGAATAAGGTATAAAACTGAGATATATAGTAAAGAATTGTATTTGATTGTAAATGTTTTAAGAGATTAGACTAAAATTCATACATGGTTGGATATAGTAACATATAGATTTTAAACTAGAGATATTTTTGTTGAAACATGTAGTGAAGAGTTAAGTATGTTTTGATAGTGGTTAGAACTGTAACTTTTAAGAATTGGAAGAATGAAAAAGTACCTATGCAGGAGGAAGTTATTGAAAATTATGGAATGTGCAGAGATGAGTTAAATTGATATTTGAAATTAGAGTAAGAAGATAAGCAATTTTATATGACACGGGATTTGTTTTATTAATGATTGGATGAGAAAATATAGTAATGTAATGGATTAGGAAACTTTATAATAGAAATTTGATATTAATTATTATATATATACACATATAATCGATGGATAAAAATGTATTACTAATCCTATTGAAAGCTAAAATTTCTTGTAATAAATGATTCTATAGACTAGCTATGAATGATTAATAATTGATAATTGATAAGTATACAAGTATATTTTGAATAGATGATATGAGAATTTAAGATTATGAAAGGGGCACCAATGAGTTGGTAACTGGTTGACACACGATATAAAATGGAAGATGTTCTTTTTTTTATGCCTTTGTATGTTTTTGTTTGTTTATGTATGTTTTGTGTTTGTTGTAAAGAATAAAAAATTTTATTAAAAAAAAAAATTATCTAGCAACCTTTTCTGTCTTTTTCTTATTACCTGATTGCTAGGTGAATTTATCAAGGCACTATATGAGTCAGATGAGAACTGTGAAGTAGATCCCAGCAAGAGTCCACCCAGTGAATTAGCTGATCACCAGGCAAATCTCAAAATGTGTTGTGAGCTGGCCTTCTGCAAAATCATCAATACCTACTGGTGAGTGGATGAGGGATTATTTCTGCAATGGGTTGTCATTTACAGGGATTACTTGCTTAAAGTAATGCTAAAAAACCAATTCAGTTTTGGAATATGTTAAGCATTAAGAGATATTTAGCAAAATGAAAGGCAGGTGGTTCAATGAGTCTGAAAGGCATCAAGAGAGGTATCCTCAGACACCACATTGCCTGTCTGTGGCTTAAGATTCATGCTGCTACCTTCCATCTTCCCTTGTTTCACTAAAAATGTAATGTTTTAATTGTGAGAAGTAAAGGATTGCATAGGCAAAGTAAGCCAGCAACTGTGCCTCTTCAAACCCAATTAATAGGAATTAGACTGGGAATGGTATGTGTTTCTTACATCATTTTTTACACAATGCTGCATACTTGAACTCAAGAGGAACTGAGACTATGCAATTGACTTTATACATACAAAGAAACATGCATCTATTTATATTTTAGCTGAGCTGACTCCTTCTATAACCAAAATACAGAATCTAAGGCAAATCAGAAGATGCATCTAGAGTACTTAATGCTTCTCATTCTCCTGTAGAAATAATAAAAGTTTGAGTAGCAAAAACTAGGCTACAGCTATGAAACATTTGCCATCTATCCCAGTCTTTTCCTGATGATGTACCTTATTTTTCTGTGGTTTTCCCTCAGAAATCATGTATTAGACTGTGACATCACTGATGAACTAGAGTTGGACCTAGCCCAATAGGCCAACCCCATCCAAAGCATATCAATGTCACTCTCTTGTTCAATTTTCAGTTTATTAGGAATGAAATTTGTGACAGAGGAGCTCATAGTTCCCAAGTTCATGAAAATGGTTATGTCAGCATAGTTCTTGTGATCTTGAAGAAATAGGGGAAATATCCTTTGACTCAGAAAATGGGAGGAAAAAGCCTGGAGCATAGAGATGGGTGGGAGGCCTTGATTGCTATGAATTACAGTAAGCAGATCTTCTATTCTGGCAATAAAATAACCTAGCCAAGTTCAGTCTGTGAGCCTTACACCAATAAGTTAAGTACTGAGCAGGGATTTCAGAATTTGGAAAACCTAGCTGTGCACAGTACTAAGCCTGACACCTGTAGCCGTGAGCTTTGACAGTTTCTTGGTCAATTAATGCTCATTGATGGATCTGCACCTGTTAACTTCAGCATTTGATCATTTACTTATGATTTAACCCATAGTAGTGTTTTAATGTCTTAACTTTCTGTGAGTTTTCCTATTTCAAGGTAAAAGCTAGCTAAATACATCAGCAAATTATCTGAATGTGGAATCATAGTCTTTTGTTGTTGTTGATGATGATGATGATGATGATGATGATAATGGCCACAGAGTAGATTGTGGAGAATAAGATATACAAAAATTGTGAAGCTCTTTGTATCATCTAAAACGCTGTGGAAATTAACAATATTTAATTAAGAATAAGCATGTGTCAGTTCTTTATATTGCTTGAACTGGGAAGTGCCAGGCTATAAGGTTCTCCTTTCTTGCTAATGAAATAATGTTTCATAACTGCGGGCTGTTCATAAGTTGGAGAGTTACTTAAGGAGAGCCTACCTGCATTTGAAAAAATGTATGTTTGAAATTCCCCATGAAAATATCATGAAATTATATAAGCAGTTGCAGGGAAAAAAATAACAGCCTGTTCTGCACGAGATGTAATAAATAACAGGACTGTCCATGAAATCACAGTCTAGGAGTGGAATCCCTCTTCTTCTGTCATAGCTTGCCCTTCTAGGACAAGTACTCTGCAAATATATTCAGGGTGAGGTGGAGCAGGAGGATCATACATTACATCTCGTAAGGCCATCAAATAAACTCACATATGTTGTCTTGCCTGATGGGTTGGAGGCAACTCTTTGTCTCCACAGGTTACTAGATGAGTATTGATGGATAATTCTACCCTAGGTAATTTTTTTTCAAGTGTGAAGACAAGAAATGCCCTTGTCATTTGATAAATAAAATGTTGGAATTTGATAGTAATGGAAGAGAAGCAATTTCACTTGTTTATCCTAGTGGGAATTTGAAAATATTGTATTTTTTTCAGTGTCTTTCCTCGGGAGCTGAAGGAGGTGTTTGCATCATGGAAACAGCAGTGCCTCAAAAGGGGAAAGCAGGATATCAGCGAACGCCTGATCAGTGCCTCACTATTCCTCCGGTTCCTTTGTCCAGCCATCATGTCTCCAAGTCTCTTCAACCTCATGCAGGAGTACCCTGATGATAATACCTCTCGTGCACTCACACTAATTGCAAAGGTTATTCAAAACTTAGCAAATTTCACAAGGCAGGTGATTTTTTATTATCATTAAGGGATTTGCTGTATTTTATCGTTGTGATGTGTTATTTCATAGGAATGATTTGGCAACAGCTGTAAGTTACAGCTGTTTTGCTTCATCTCTATTCAGAGTATATGGAGACCCATATATATACTGAAATACCATGCTTAAATATATACATTTTGAACGTTAAATTTCTCTGTTTCAGATCAAAAAGCTACAAAAACATTATAAACAGAAGTCCCCACTTGAATAATAGGATGTAGGATGGTGGAGCGTGGTAATGGAAGGCTTGGATCCCCCCAGCCGAACTATTTTCTCTGGAGCAATGTTAGATGGGTTACATCCTAGGCCAGTGTTTAGAGAAGAGGAATCAACCTGTCCTTAGCCCCAGATGCTGGAATGGAAAGCTGTTTAGCTGTCACTAGTGGTGTCCATGATCATACTACATTACTTTCCCCGATAGAAGCAAACCCCACATCTTTTTATTTGGTACTGTGTGTTTTGATATTGCAGAAGTAACTGCAGTATGAACCTCCCTCTGAATGCAACTGATTTACTGCCCCCATGGGTACTGAGAGATCTTTTTACCCCAGAGCTTCAGAAAAAGAATTTTCCTCAAGACAGCAGTAAAAGATAACATACCAATTCATTCCTGTGTCTTTACTATGGTCCCATTGTCTACCACCTTTTCTGACTCCAGCTGATACAGTTTCTCATTTCAATAATCGGCATTTAACCTTATGTGTAGTTTGGACTTCACTTGCTACTAATACAGATTGGGGCCAGAGAAGATAATAGAGATAATGGTATTATTAACAGGCAGCCTCCTGTTCAGTTTTTCCTTTTTTCAATTCTAATCTTGGACAAATAAACTTTGTAAAGCCAAGAAAACCTCTAAGGATTGTTCAAACACAGATTGGGGGGGGGGGGCGGGGGAGAGAATGCATACCAGGGACAAAAGCCTGCTCTCTCATGCTAACTTTGTCTCTGTATAATGACTGCCTGCAACATTATTTAAATGGGTATAAATGTGGAAGTTGCCATTCAGTTACAGAAATATTGTTTTGTGTCTTTGAATATCTTAAGGAACGTTGTGAGACCACCCTGTTTCCCTTGGATACTTCCTGCCAAACTTCCTGACTTTCTTTCTCCTCTCTCTCTTCCTGTTTTTCTCTCTCCCCAAATCAGGTTTGGGAACAAAGAAGAATATATTACCTTTATGAATGGCTTTCTAGAGCATGAATGGGGAAATATGAAATGCTTCTTGGCAGAAATTTCTAATGAGGACACCATTTCTAATAAGCCAGGATTTGGAGGATACATAGATCTGGGAAAGGAGTTTGCTGTCTTGCATTCTTTGCTGTGGGAAGTAGTCTGTCAGCTGGACAAGGTAATCAAGTCTGAAAGCTGGGGAGGGATGGCTGGACTGCAGAGTCATTTAGTAAGAATAACTTTATTCTATCCAAGGAGTGTCCATGAACTGCCTCCTGGGAAATGGTTAAAGTTAACTTACAGTAAGGGATTATAAAGTCTGTCCAGTTCCTAAAAGAACATAGACTAAGAGCATCAGGAATCTGTAGGAAAACAGTGGTGAAATGAACTGGTGCTGAACTTTCACCACTTTGGGCTTGAGTTGTTGCATTTTTAAAAAATCCTTCCTAAATTCTATTTAAAGCAAATGGAAATATTTTCCCCCATCCTATCCACCATTTACATTGCTTGAAAACAATTCTGTTTTAAAGAAAGTTATGTTTGATTCCTTACCTTCTCCCAGAATAAAAACCATGCTCAAATGGTTTGGAGAGAGCCAGTTTGGTGTAGTAGTTAACACACCAGGCTAGAAACTGGGAGACCGTGAGTTCTAGTTCTGTCTTAGGCACAAAGCCAGCTGGGTGACCTTGGGCCAGTCTCTCTCAGCCCTGGGAAGCAGGCCATGGCAAACCACCTCTGAAAAACCTTGCCAAGAAAACTGCAAGGACTAGTCCAGGCAGTCACCAAGAGTCAACTCTGATTTGTATATCCATACACACACACGCATACAAACATTCCTAACTGGTGCTGTTTCCTTTTCTGAGGATCATCAATGATGATCAGGCAAAGAGATATCATCATCTGTGGAAGGATCACTTGCGATCCAATCCAGGAAGTTATGGAATACTTTTTGACCAGTGTAGTTGTGTTTATATACAAATGATAAGCTTAATGTTTATTCCTGTCAGTAGTTATAAGACAAAGTCTGATTTAAATACCTTTGTATATGTACTTTGCATTTTCTTGTGATTTATTTCAGTGCTCTTGCATAATTGCTGGTCTCAGACTATATCAGCATGCACTCAACTGACCACAACGTCTCCTGCAGACAAAAATTTCCTTCCAACAAAAATGCCTTTTTAGTTTTCTGAATTATACTTTAATTTAGTAGTGATTTTAGTATTACTCCATCCCACCCTGTCCCCACTACCCTGAGCTTTGATTGCAGTTTGCTTTGCAGGATAGATTTGCATTAGTTTTATGAGCGTTAACTTTTTGTTTTGGAGGATACATTTTTAATTTCTATTTCCTTTTCTTTCCTCAATGTCTGCTGCACCCTGTTCGTCTCCTCCATCCATCTGGTCATCGTGGTGCTGCTGCTGCATATCAATGCATTGTGGTCTTTCACACCCACACACAAATGCCCATCTTCCTTCTTTACAACCCACATTCATCCATCCACATTCATCATTGTTTAATTTTAAAAAATCTGAAATGATGGATGCCACGGTGCTTATTGTCAAATCAGGGTGAAAATTCCTTCCTACAGGCAACGGTAGAAAAATTGGGACCTTTGCCACGCATCCTCACTGACATTGCAAAGGCTACGACAAACCCTATGCCAATCCAGCAACAGTTGAGACGTTTGGCAGATCATAATTCAAGCCCCAATGTCAGTCTCTCTTCTGGGCTACAAAAAATATTTGAAGACCCTGCTGACAGGTATGCACTGCCTGGCTATTGCTGAAATGATGTGGAAGAAAGATAGATGCATATCTTGTTCAACTTGATAGGAAAAGCAAGAACTAAAATTCAGAGTAATTAGAGCAAATACCTCTATCATAAGAGCAGGGCTTTGCTTAAAACAAAGTTATGATAGTGCGTTATCCCCCTAGCTGGATAATTGGTTTATCCAGCCCAGTGTTTTCGACTCTACATGTGCTTTTAAAGTAGCAAACTTTATCCAGGTTTGCTACTTGAGATCTTTTTAATTGGCAATAATAGGATGAGATCTTCTGTGTGCAAACATGTACTCTATCAATGTGAACTATAGCCTCTCCTTTAAACTCAGAAACTGTATAAATGTGTGTGTGAGAGAGCGAGAGAAAGCAAGAGTGAAGTGGAATAACATTCAAAAATATATCTGCAACTTACAGTCTGAAGAGGTACAATCCAAAATTCTACTGCAACAATTTAAGAGTTTCTGCAAACTGCCAATAAGCTTTGGTCACAATTAACACCGTTTAATCAGATATTGTACTGATAATGTGATAAGAGGAGTATTAAGGGTAGATAACTTGTATGCAAACATGGCACCCTGCTGATAAGTCAAGAATTTATTTTCTTGTATTAACTGTATTTAACGTGGTATAATGATAAGAACATTCTTGCTACTTCATAACAGTAATCCTTAACAACAAAAGTAGGCTAATCGTATCTTCCCCTTTAATGAGGAGGCTTTCTGAATCATGGATTGGACGTCATACTACCCTGTTTACTGTATAGGAGTTCTCATTTCAAAGCAAAAATTGAAAAGACACTGCCTCATTTTCTCAAGTTTTTTTTCCTTTTAATGCAAGTTATAAATATCTATTGCTATGACAAATAAGGACTCCCTGTTCACCAACAAGGGGGCAAGCTATGCTTGGTTTTTATCTTACCTTTTATGTCACAAATGATTAATAAGGCATGCTGGACAGACAGAACCTCTTTAGAATGATTAAGGTTTAACTTTTATGTGCTTTATATTTTTTGTCCGTACAAAAGTATAGACATCTGAAAGAAGTAATTTCTCTCGATTATGACCTTTCTATTTACGCTTATGAGTGGAGCCATTAATGGAAATACAAAACAAAAATAAAAACAGTAGAGTGTATAGTTTCTATGGTTCACCTGCAACAGGGAGCCTTGTGAATAGACTGATTCAGGCTAAAAATATTAAGATTAGAATGCTAAAATGAAATATAAAATGAAATTACAGGTTAGGCATTGCATTTGAGATAGCTACCAGGGTGAAGCCAAATGCTCCTTTTCAGAACAACATTGCTCACTTAAGCAGCCAGCAACTCATCTCTTTGAACAATCATTGCTTCTGAATGGGAGCTTGGTTCCATTCCCATTCAGAAATGACACCACTGCCCACCTAGGCTATTCCACTTAGATAGCCCATAATATGGAGATTAATATGGAACCATTCCTGAGAAATTGCTTAAGCAGAAATAGGTGTGTGTACATGCAGATAAACAGATATAATCTTAAGATCATAATTATTTTGATTGTCTCTCAGTGAACTCAAGTTGAAGTCTGCCCCTCCAGAAAATGAAGCGTATTTCAAAGGCAAATTGCTTTTGATGCAGCAAACCTCATCCCGGAGTGTGACTTATTCAGATCAAGGTGACGAGACCAATCTGCCCAATGTCCGAAGCATATCACTGATGAATCTCCAGGATCCCAATGTCACACAGTGTGAATCTGGATCCATGATGCACGATGCCCCTGTACGTTTATCTGGCAGCCAGATTTCAGTCATCCAGGTGGCAAATATCAAGCAGCTCCATAGAACACCACAGACTGCCCCCCAAGTCAGGAGACCTCTTCACTCAGCACTAAACCAGCAAGGCATTCTTCAGGCCCTTTTTTTCCAGAATCCAGTTTATCATCTCAACAATTCTCCTCAGCCAATGCCTAAAGTATCCATGGAATCTAGCCTGGATAACCTGAGTGTCACCAGTTCCCGAAGCCAGAACAGCGAAGACCTTAAACTCAGTGTGCCCAGCAATAGCAGCATGGAGGATTATGCCAAACGTAGCACCCAGAATGAAGATTTTTCTGGGCGGGGCCCTATACTGGACAAACAAGCTATGCCACCTCAACCGAATAGCACTCTGCAGACCCAAATCCACAAAATGGACCAAGTAGGGCCCACTGCAATGGTCAGAGCACCCCACTCACTTCCCCACAGTGCTTCTCTTCGAAGTACAGGCAGCATGTCTGTAGCATCTGCCACGATGGCAATGGAACCTCTTCAGGAGGGGAATCAGTCCCGGCAGCAGTCTTCCTCCTCCCGAGAAAGCCCAGTTCCCAAAGTCCGAGCCATCCAACGGCAGCAAACACAACAGGTAGGATTATCTGCTTTTTTAAAAAAATCCCTAAATAGGAGACTATATTTTTAGGATACATATTTTGTAGACATATGATCTGCAATATTTTTGTGGTATGTACAATGAGAGATTATTTGCAACTGGCTCCTTTGGGATCATGAACAAGAAGGGTTTGTGATATAGACAGATAGTCCTCTTCATCCATGGTGTCATTAGCCATGGTTTTGCTACCCACAGTAAAGTCTTTCTCATTTCTGGACTTTATTCCTTGCATGAAATGGCAGGCATCCTTTCACAGATGCATAAAGTACATTTTTCACAGCCTTGGTATTTGCGGTACTAAAGTTGGAATGGTGCCCCAGAGAGTAACGAAGACTGTTCGTAGTTTGGTCTGCCTCTTCAGCCTCTATGCTGTCTGTTCCTTGGGCAACAGCTGTTCTGAGGCACATGAATAGAGTTGTGTCTCCAGCAACAAGCAAAATAATCACACTATCTCATTCTTGGGCTTGACATTTGGCACATTTACAAAAAAGATTAAAGGCATATGATATTCAGTGAATAAACTGTGTGCCTCTTATATGTATGCATCTGTGTGTATATATAAGAGAATTACATATGTATGCCTATGTGTGTGTATATAAGAGAGGAAAAAATAACTTCAAATGGAAAATATAGTATACATGAATAGAGAATTTTTTTTTTTGGAATGATAAAGACATGTTTCAGAAATAGGGAGGAAATGATATCAACTATTTACTAGTTTACCACCATAATTACTGATTATAAGATATATAATGTACATTGAATGATCAAATAGTCATTTTTAATTATTAAGCATACTGGTTTCCTTTGATCCTCTCAGCCTTTCTAGGCAGGCACTTCTAATGCTAAGAAAAAATAATTTTGAATGGATGGAAAACGATGTTGGTTTGTATTTTATTTATTTATCTATTTATCTATTTATCTATTTATCTATTTATCCATTCATTCATATTTATATAGCCGCCCATCTCACAAAATGTGATTCTGGGTGGTGCACAATAAAAAAAAATTTTTTTTTAATATAAAAAACAATCAGCAATTAAAGAAATAAAAAAATAATATTACAATTTTTAAAAGGCAAGAAGAACGTGACAGATTAACAACAGGGGAGCCACCTCAATAACTCACCATTCCGTTAGGGCCCCCAAGCCTGATGGCATAGCCAAGTCTTGAGGGACTTGTGAAAGGTTAACAGGGATGAAGCCAGCCTGACCTTGGAGGGGATGATGTTCCATAAGGTGGACCCCACAGCAGAAAAGGCCCATCTTCAGGGTCCCACCAGATGTAGCTGTTTAGCAGACGGGATCTGCAACATACCTCTTCTGCTGGATCTGATGGGACAGGCAGATGTAATTAGGAAGAGGTGGTCCCTCAGATAACCCAGCCCCATGCCATGAAGGACTGTAAAGGTCAAAACCAGCACCTTGAATTGGACCTGGAAGCAAACTGGCAGCCAATGCAGCTTGTGGGGCAGAGGTGTAACGTGTGCCATTCTAGGGGCACACACAACTGTCCACATTGCTGCATTCTGCACTGGTTGAAGCTTTCAGATACTCTTCAAGGGCAGCCCCATGTAGAGTGCATTACAACAGTCCATCCAAGAACTGACCAGGGCATGAGTGACAGCGAGCAGAGCCTCCCAATCTAGGAACAGGTGCAAATGGTGCACAACACAAAGCTGTGCAAAGGCCCTCCTAGCCATGACTGCCACCTGCTCTTTGAGCAGGAGTCGCGAGTCTAGAATAACCCCAAATTGTACACTGGGTCTGTTTGGGGCAGTGCAACCCCATCCAGAATCAAAGATGGCATAGTCCCAGAAATGGAAGGCCTCAAAACCCAGAGCCACTCAATCTTGCCAGGGTTTAATTAAAGCCTGTTGCTCCCCATCCAGATCCCTATAGCCTCCAGGCACCGGAATAAGACATCAACAGCATTACTTTATTCACCAGGGGCAGAGATTATTAATTGGGTATCATCAGCGTATTGATGACACCTCATCCCATGGCAGCAGATGAGCTCACCCAGCAGCTTCGTGTAGAAGTTGAATAGGAGAGGAGAGAGCACTGAACCCTGCAGCACGCCACATATTAGGGGCTAAGGGCGGGATCTCTCCACCCCAGTCACCACCAACTGGTATTGACCCTGGAGAAAGAAGACGAACCAGCACAATACAGTGCCATCCATTCCCAATCCCTGGAAACAGCCCAGAAGGATACAATGGTTGATGGTATCAAAGGCCACTGAGAGGTCAAGCAGAGCAAGGATGGTTGCACAACCCCCATCCTGCTCTCCCCGAGATCATCTAAAAGTATGACCAATGCCATTTCTGTCCCTTACTCAGGCCTGAATCCTGACTGAAAGGGATTGTATAGCTGGTTATTGATAAGTCATTGGATACCATAGGCTGATTTGGCCAAGAAATTAGCCATGAAAACCAGCACCAGTGAATTTTGCATAACATACTAAGAAAATTCAGGCACTCCTCTTCTAATCCTAGAAACGCTCTAATGGGGCATGTATGCTTGTACACACATACATAGATGTGTATGTGCCTGTACGCTTGTGCAGTCAATGTTGGTTAAAAAGACATTCTCATATGATTACCCTCCAGGGAGGAACATTTGTGTCCTTCAGGGTATATTCCTGGAAATGCTGGCAAATAAACAAGCACTTACTTGAAGAAAGTAGAGAATTGTGCAGCTGGGTTCTTGATGCTGGGTGGGAAGAGGAGGAATAGTTTCTTGCTATGATTGATGCCTTTGTGTGGCCCCCGCGTAAATCCAGAGGAGCTCTCCTTTTGCATCCTGACTGCTCCTCTCGATTGATGGGTTTCCTTCTGTTTCCTTATTGAAAACAAAGAGAGTGGTCTTGCTTCAAACAGCTGTGGCGGTGTGTGTGATGTTATTAGATCCTCTGGCATCCCTTGATGCTGCCTCTGTGCCTCGAGTCAGCGTAACTGTTCTCTCCATCAAAGCCTCAGGCTGCCGAGAGTGCCAGTTTTTCCTCCCCTGACTCCAGTGGGTTGAATCCATTTGTTGTTCATTCCATTCTTGAGAAAACTGATGCTCTTTGGTACTTTGCAAGCGTAAGGGACGTTTCCATGAATACTGGCACTTTTTTTTAAATTACAAATTATGTATCAAAGCATAAGACAAAAAGGCTGTGATCATTCTTCCTTTTGAAAACATGAAAATCAACCATTATTTGAATCTCTAACAATACACATGTTCCTTCAGAGCAGCAGTAAGAACATAATAGTCCTTAAGTTTATGTTGGAGAGAATGACATTTTAAATAAGGCTCCTTATTTTTCTGTTCTTGCCTTTGGTAGTTACAGTATTCCATAAGTTACCATGCTGATTTACTGCCACTGAGAAATTATATAAAACTGTACGAAGGCTAGAATTGTCTTTTTTTCGTTAAACAAATCTAGGATTCCAGGTAAGCTTAGAAGTACATACCACCTATCACTCTGAGTTGATGAACTGAATTAGAGAAATGGAAGCAGTATATTTCTGTAGGTGAATACATGAATGCATGACTTTCCATCTAGCTTAAACATTGTCCTTCATTCCTTTGCAGTTATCTTTGCTTACATCTTTCATCTTGAAAGATGTGGTTAAAACATCTTTCATTTTTAAAGAACAATTGTCTTACATCAGAATGTCTATTCATGTGTTATACAAGTGAGACAAATACTGTGATCAGAGTTCACTGTCACCTTCACAGTGCCTTTGTAAAAGTGTGTAAAAGCAGCATGTGTTCAGTATCTTTACTGCATATGTTCATATTTCTAACCCCCCAAATTATCATCATCATCTTCCAATGCCCTTTTTTCTTCTTCAGCTATCTGGTGTACTTGCAACATTCCATGCCCACCTATGATCCTTGGTAGGTAGAGTCGGCCAACTTCACTGCATGGATGAAGGGCATGATTCATTGTCATTATTTTTCTGGTCTTCCTATCCAGGACTTTTAGTTCAGCTTGAGTCCAGTCCACTATTCCAGCTGTATATCTAATGACTAGAATTGCCCAGGTGTTAATCACCTTGATGGTATTTCCTCCATTGAGTTTGGACTTTAAGATCTTCTTTACTCTTCTGATGTATTCACTACTAACCTTCTTCTTGACTTCAATGTGCTTAATGTTGTCAGCCAGAAGGATGCCCAGATATCTGTAGGACTCTTGATGTTATTTCCATTGGGCATCTTGATTCCTTCAGTTTACACTATTTTTCCCCTGTTGATGGTTAGGGTGGACCATTTCTCCAGAACAAACTCCATTGCAATGTCTTGGCTGTATATTTGGACAGTGTTGAGCAGCGATTCCATTTCAGATGGTGTTTCTCCATACAACTTCAGATCGTCCATGCAGGTGGGATAACCTGGCAGATGTTTTTGATGTTTGATAGCCATGGCCTGACTTGTTCAGTGTTGTTGACAGAGAAATCAATGCAATGGCAAACAGTAGTGGTGATAGTGAGTTTCCTTGAAAGATTCCTCTCTCGATGTTAACCTCTCCCAGTCTATCACCATTGACCAGCAACTGTGTCTTCCACTGTGCCATTGATCTTTGCACAAAACTTCTGATGTTTCTACTGACTCCTGTTATTTCTAGGCACTTGATTACCCAGTAATGTGGCAGGGAATCAAATGCCTTCTTGTAATCAATCCAAGCTGCATTCAAGTTGGTCTTCCTTCTCTTGCAGTTTTCCAAAATCATCTTGTCAATTAGGAGCTGATCTTTTGTCCCTCTGCTGTTTGGGCGATTTCCTTTCTGTTCATATGGAAAGAGCTTGTTTTCAACTAAGTGCTGTTGGACTGCATCAGCTACCACACCAGTTAGCAATTTGAAAGTTGTTGGCAAGCAGGTAATTGACCTGTAGTTGCCCGCTGTTATTACAAGTTCTTTCATTTCAGCTTTTTTATTCTTATCTACTTCCTTTATCCAAGCTGCATTCTTGTATTTCTTCGGGTTGTCCCATAGCTGCACCCAATGAACCAGTCAACACCTGACAAAGAAGAAACACTGTTTCTTCTTTGTCAGGTGTTGACTGGTTCATTGCAGTCTCTCCATTGATGGATTGGTAGAAACATTTCTGATTTGACTGAAATTGGAGATTCTGCCTATAGTATGCAATTCAAGTTTCATATCTGCTGATCTTCTTGGCTATGTCTGCTATTTGCTGCTTTATTATTTCCAGTGCTTCCTTGATCTTCCTTGCTTCTAGGTGATATTTCTTGATCAGGTATTCTTTGGTCTTTTTGTTCTTCAGCTTCTTTTCTTTCATCTCTTCCAGCTTGCTTCCATCTGATCTTTGCATGTTAATTTTATTTTCTAACCTGTTCTTCCATTTTGATGGTGCACTGTTTGGCTTTTTTTCTTGTTTGTTGATTTTGCATCCAAGGTGTTCATTTATAACTGCAGCTGTGCTGTACATCAGTTGGTATGTTTCTGGCAGTGTGCTGATGCTTATATTTGATATTACAATATTGGCATCATTTAACAATTGTGATAGCTGTTTCTTTGTAACAAGCTTCAATGCGGGCAACCTTATTCTGTTGTTTTTGTGCTCAGTTATTCTTTGTTTCAATTCCTCTTGTTTTTTAGTTAGAGGGCTTTGTTCTTCCTGAGGAGAAGGCTCTACTGTCTGAACTATTTCTGGCAAGGCTTTGATTTCTTTGCCCTGGGTAGACCTTTGCAGTTCTTCCAATTCTACTTCTGTGAATACTTTATTTTGTGTTATAAATTGCCATTGATCTGCTAGCCTCTGTTCTGTTATTTCTGATTCTGAATGTTGTTTTTTCCAGAACTGGTGCATTCTTTTCAGATATCTTCTTCTCATTGGACTTGATTTGTAATAGCAGATCATTATTTCTTTGTTTTCAGTCTTTGTATATTCGCAATGGGTAAACAACTTTTCTTCCAGTAGTTCTGCAGCTGCTGGCCTTGGTTGCTCAGCCAACAGTCCTGTGTCCTGTAGCCCACTAGTCACCAGATGTCCAGGAACTAGAACACCTAGTGCAGTCATTGTTGACCTGGGTGACAACCAATCCAGTATAGGTTTCTATAAATGATGTCTCACCATATTGTTTATGGGAGAGACACTGCTTGTCTGGCTCCTCTGATGAGACCTGTCCAGTATGGTTGAACCTCTGGCATAGCGCTCATCCTCCTTGGAGCATGCAAGCCCCACAACCATGTCAAGGTAGTGCCTCACTGGGGGCATTGGAAGAATATCTGAAGGACAGTGAAGAAGATGCACTGAAGCTGGTACACCATGAAAGCTTACTGAATACCAAAGAAACCAAACTGGCCTACAAGAAAGACCAAATGAAGAATAGAAAAGAGACATGGCAAGGCACAGTATTACATGACCAGTACACAAAAAACTAGCAGGCAAATCAGATAACAACAAGATCTGGCAATGGCTAAGAACAGGAAAGCTGAAGAAAGAGACCAAGGGGCTAATTCTGGCTGCACAAGACCAAGCCCTAAGAACAAATGCATACAAAGCCAGAATTGAGAAGACAGCAACAGACAGCAAATGCTGCCTCTGCAAAGAAGCTGAAGAAACAGTGGACCACCTAGTTAGCTGCCGCAAGATCACACAGACTGACTACAAACAACAGCATGACATGTTGCAAGTAGCAACAATGGTGCGTTGGAATATCTGCCAGAAATACCATTTGCCTGCAAGCAAGAATTGGTGGGACCACAAGACAAAGTAATAGAAAATGAAGAAGCTAAACTGCTCTGGGACTTTAGAGTTCAAACAGACAAGCACCTGCCACACAACACCCCAGACTTAACAATTGTTGATAAGAAAGACAAAAAAGTCTGGATAGTGGACATTGCAGTACCTGGAGACAGCAGAATAAAAGAGAAAGAACTGGAGAAAATCACAAAATACAAAGACCTGCAAATAGAAGTGGAATGACTATGGCAAAAGAAAGCAAGGATAGTACCAATAGTGATAGGTGCCTTAGGTGCAATCCCAAAACACCTGGAGCACCACTTGAACCCCACCGGCATTGACAAAATCACCATCAATCTATTGCAGATGGCAGCTTTACTTGGAACAGCTCACATCCTGCGACAATACCTTTAACACCATCAAACAACATCTGCCTATCCCAGGTCCTCGGGAAGGACCAGATAGGTGGATAAAAATGCCAAATCCAGTCTAAACATTTGGCTGACTGTGCAACCAACTACAACAACAACAACAACGGTGCAAAACTGCCCTAGGGATTGAAGTGTAAATTAAGCATGGGGATAGACAATGGACACGAGTCACAGTACAATATTTTTTCCCCCAGTGCAGACTGATCCCTACCGAAAACATTCTCAGAATTTGTTTTTGAAAGTCATCTAGGGAAAGGAAGAAGGATGCTTCTGATTTGGCTGAATCCCAAATCAATTCTGTGGTTCTCTGGGGCAAAATAGGATACCCTTCAAAATGACTGTAGCTGTGTCTGAATATTTTTGATGCTTCAAAGGCAGAAAAGCAGGACATCTGCAAAATTTATTGAGTCATGTATATTTTTCCATGCATGGAATATGGCAAGGTATTCATGAGAGCTGTAGTCCAAAATATCTAGACAGCACAAGAGTGCCTATACCGCTGTATTGTTTTTACTATGAATGGAAATGGCCAAATTTCCAGAAGCGTAGCAAATGGTTTCCCTGTAATCTCATCCTCCTTGGAATAGTTACAGGATAAAAAAAATGGACTTTCTAAGCCATCCATATAGACTGCATCAGCGGTTCTCTTTCCTGGATAGCAAGGAAGCTGATATTGCATATTTTCTGTTCTTTCTGCAAGAGATAAGAACACAGTAGCTAGTTGTACTCACCTACTTTGTATCCAGGGTTCCCATTAATAGCATACGAGTGGTGATGCTGCCTACTTCTTCTACGTACATTTTTCATCCAAATATAACTGTCTTTCCTTGCTTCCTCTATACCGTGGTCCTATTCAGTATTCCATAAAGCACAGAGAGACCTACTTCGTCAGCCATAGCTTGGCTATCACTGTCAGGCTTAAAGCAGCTTTTCAGCTGCTGAGAAGCTACAATTCCTTATTCCTTTGAGTACTTGTGGGCATCCTAAGTATGACCAGATATGGAAGTCATATTTACACTGCTTTCCCTCTTTTGGTGTTCGAAGATGCTAGAGTTGCTATAAATAGTGAGTTATGTGCATTTCAGCAACTGAAGAATATGCTTAGAGGTAACTACTGCAAACAGATCCAAGTCAGTGAAGTTGGCTCAAGACAGAATGGATATGTAGAGCAGGCCTGCCAAAGCCTTCCACTGTTGTCTGGCCAGGTGCAGCCCATGGAGTTCTAAGCTTGTATTAAAACCTAGAGTGGCAATGCTCCTGATTGTGAAATAGTACAATAGTTGCAAGCAACCGGGAACAAACCTATAGATATTAGAAAACCAACTCTGGAGTTTAAATTCATTTGAGATCCATACCACATGCCAGCATACCCCAAACCGTCTAAATTTACAAGGAAACATTGCACATTTAAAAAATAAAAATATGGAGACCAATATTTGGATAGGGTTTTTTTCTGTTTTAAAGTGGCAAATTATTAAGCCCTTAAGAAGATAAAAATAAGTCTATTTTTAATAGTGGGTCTAACACCCAAGCGTAGAACATTTTTGATTGCTTCCTTTTGGAATCTTAGTAAAGTCATTCTACTCTAAGAGGACTTCTTGGGATAATTTTTTATATCCAAAATGAGCAATCATTTTCCTGAATAAAAAGGGAAATCTTAATAATTAACTGGTGTTCTTCCATATAAATAATTACAATTCTTTTGCACTTTTCTTGCTTACATTCAAGGAATTGTGATTGATGCTCCCCATGTATATCTTCATTTACAAGTTTACAGAGTGGATTGACATTATAGTATGGAGAAACCATTCCCAAGCAATGCTCAAAGTATGCTTTGGCCCTGGGTTGTAATCTGGGCAGTTAACAAGGCTCTCTTTTGCTCTCAAACTCTACTTGCAGATGCAGTCCCCTGTAGACTCTGCCACTATGTCACCTGTGGAAAGGACAGCTGCTTGGGTCTTAAACAATGGACAGTATGAACAAGTGGAGGAAGATGCAGAACAAAATCAGGATGAAGCTAATCATACAGAAAAGGTAACAGTTATGTGTGTTCTAAGTTCTAGCCACATCAGTAAGAAGTCACTAGATGAAATAATGTGGAGAAGAATCAGTATAATGTTGCACAGCTCTGTCTTTCAATTATCAAATATCTGGATGCTGTTTTTGCTCTGTCAGTGCCTGGAAACAACAGTCAGGTTATTGGGGGCCATACCAGGTGGAAGTTGTGTCCAGATAGATCAGGAATGCTTGAGATGGCTCCCTTCATATTGTGGATTGAGTTGATTTTCCTGTTCGTTGGGGTTCAGTTTCCTTTTAAAAATGTTTGTAGTCAGAGGGTTGCTTTTAATCCAAGCCCTTGCAACAGCAGCCAATAATACTTTGTGGCAGCTTCTCTTGCTTTTCCTGCTGCACCCCTTCTTGGACACAGAGGGTACTAGAAAACTAATCCATGCTGTCGCGCCCTTCAGAATTTCCTTCTCTAATGTCCTTGGAAGGCAACTCAGAAGCTCCAGCTAAGGGAAGATTCTGCATAACCTAGTGAAAATGAGTGAGGCTGCCCAAATACATCCAGCTGATTTTCTTCCTACTGGCCATGATTGCCAGTATGTTTCCAGGTTCAGTTCAGTGTTTTCGCATACTAATAAAGTCCTTCACAACCTGAGTCCCACATATCTAAGAGGAAGCTTATAATACCCCTGCGTCAATGCAGGACCTGCTTCAAATACCAATTCCATATAAAGTAAGAAAAAGCTACATGTTTCTGAAATGAAATTATTTTTTAAATTCTTTAGGCCTTTCAATTGTGTCCCTCTAATTTTACTTTGCTTCAACAGGCTTGTTTGTTTTTATTGATGCTTCTTATTTAGGAAGAGATGGAAGATTACAAGTTTCTAGTAATTACTTTGTATTATTTCTCTTTTACACTCCCTTGAGCACTGGAAAACTGCCTCATGAATTAATAACTAATGAACACTTTTATCTCCCTTCTTCCCATCTTCAGTATCAGCAAGAGATAGCCAAGCTCAAGGATCGCCTGAAGGCATCAAGTCGCCGGTTGGAGGAGTATGAGCAGCGTCTCCTAGTGCAGGAGCAACAAATGCAGAAACTCTTATTGGAGCACAGATCAATGCTGGAAGACAGCAAGGAGCGGCTGCGAAAGCAGCAGGAGGAGAAGGATAGCCAGATGAAAAGCATCATCAGCAGGTTAGGAAGGCTGGGAAACTTGAAGGTATAAAGAAAGTTCTCTGTATTTCCGGCAGTGGCATCCTTTGTGAAATGTGACCATTGCTTGCTAAGTGAAAAACTATCTTTATCTTGCATATAGGAGGAGTTGTTTATAGTCTAAATTCATACTGTTATTTGATGTAGTTAGACTCCATTACATGAATAGGCGACCTGAGTACAAGTGCTGTATAGTTTATATGCAGTTTCATTGCAATGGAATTTAGGCCAAGTGATTTTAGACATGCAAGCTGGGAGTTCTGGAAGTTGAAATCCCAGTACATCTAGATGACATCTGGGCTGGTGTAGGCATCCCAATTTCCTTGTAGCACCCACTCAAACAACTTGGAGCTTATTCACTGAAATGCTTGCTTAAGGAACAAAGCAGCAGGTGGAAATCTTTTCATCTTTAGCACCTTTACTAAGCCAGTGTTTTGTCTTGTTTTCTTCTGGTTATGCTCCAGATATTACACAGATTACTCTCCAGATTCTTGCCTTTCTTTTAGATTAATGGCTGTGGAAGAGGAACTAAAGAAAGACCATGCAGAAATGCAAGCAACCATTGATGCTAAGCAGAAAATAATTGAGGCACAGGTAAGGAGCAATGTTTTACTTACCAGTACTGTTACCACCCCCATTCCTTATCCTTTCACTGTTCCTTATCCTGAAACTAAGGCTCTGAGATGTTTTCCATATACCAGAGGCAGCATCTCTGTGGGGCAAGTAATACCCCATTCCCTTCAAGGTAAGATAGCTTTTCTCTTAGCCTGGAACATAATGGATCAAAATGTCTATCATCCCAACACTCAAAGCCTTGTGTGCTCAGAGCCACTGTTGTAGAATTCTGTGCGATACACAATACTTTGGATCATAGCTTTCAGTTGTGCTTATTCTGAGATAAAACAAAACAGGACAGAATAGGACTTAAGACACACATAAAATAATTTTGATCTCTTCTTTATGCTACGCTTATGAGACCCTGTACATGGAAAATGCCCTTTGCCTATAGAATTATCTCATACTTTTAACACTGAGCAATATTAAAGAATCACTAAATATCTTTCAACGTTAGTTAGTTAGTTAGTTAGTTAGTTAGTTAGTTAGTTACCAAATTTATAAATCTTTCAGCATTAGCTACATTTCCCTGCATGTACTGAGATGAAAGAGCTAGAAGATGAACTTCTGTTGGCTGCTTTTTCTAAATCTTCCATGACTTTTTTGTTGTTGTTGTTCTTGTTGTTCTTCCTTTAAGTCAGTGTTGACTCCTGGTGAGTGCCTGGACAAGTCCCTGCAGTTTTCTTGGCAAGATTTCAAAAGTGGTTTGCCCTTGCCTGCTTCCTTGGGCTGAGAAAGAGTGACTGGCCCAAGGTCACCCAGCTGGATTTATGCCTAAGGCAGGACTAGAACTCATGGTCTCCTAGTTTATGCCTAAGGCAGGACCTAGAACTCATGGTCTCCTAGCTGGTGTTGGTCCTTAACCACTACACCAAACTGGCTCACTCCATGACACTCCATCCACTTAAATATACTCATATTACTTTGGTTGTAACTCAGATTTATAACTAACTACAGGTGAAACTCGAAAGATTAGAATATCATGCAAATGTTCATTTATGTCAGTAAGGCAACTCAAAACGTGAAACCAATATATGAGATAGACGCATTACATGCAAAGCGAGATATGTCAAGCCTTACTTTGGTATAATTGTGATGATTATGGCGTACAGCTTAT